>NW_027018470.1:0-23439 GCF_032854445.1 Liolophura sinensis
AAATCGGCTACATGTACTATGTACCATCGCGACTGGTCATTACTATATTCAACTTTTGATTATAAGTTATGTGCCCTTCGGTAGCCCAGAAGACGTCAAATCTTTGGGCCAAGCCCATTTAACTCACCCAGCAAATGTCTTACTTCTAAGTCGAAGATAAACTCAATGTCTTTATCTACATGTAGAAAAACCACACCATTTTTATATAAAAAACACAAGGTACTTGATACAGTCTGCTGTAAAAAGTACAATTGAACACTGACCCACATCAATAAGGTGCCAAAAGATGCGCAATTGGGCCAGGCATCTCCAGGTGTTGAAAAATGTAAATTTCCTTGGTTTCCATGGAGTAAGAGCCGTTGCTGGGCACGTGATTTTGACATAAATGATGATTCAATTGTGGCTACAGCCAAAAGTATTGGTCGGAGAGCAACGCGGTTTGCACCATTCGATTTCTCGTCACAAATACGTCGGATTAGCCTCTTACCAGCAGCATTGGAGCATTTTTTCCACTTTTGGATTTTCCCCTGGTCCTTTTGCTAATTGAAATCGGCTACATGTACTATGTACCATCGCGACTGGTCATTACTATATTCAACTTTTGATTATAAGTTATGTGCCCTTCGGTAGCCCAGAAGACGTCAAATCTTTGGGCCAAGCCCATTTAACTCACCCAGCAAATGTCTTACTTCTAAGTCGAAGATAAAGTCAATGTCTTTATCTACATGTAGAAAAACCACACCATTTTTATATAAAAACCACAAGATACTTAATAGAGTCTGCTGTAAAAAGTACAATTGAACACTGACCCACATCAATAAGGTGCCAAAAGATGCGCAATTGGGCCAGGCATCTCCAGGTGTTGAAAAATTGTAAATTTCCTTGGTTTCCATGGAGTAAGAGCCGTTGCTGGGCACGTGATTTTGACATAATTGATCATTCAATTGTGGCTACAGCCAAAAGTATTGGTCGGAGAGCAACGCGGTTTGCACCATTCGATTTCTCGTCACAAAATACGTCGGATTAGCCTCTTACCAGCAGCATTGGAACAATTTTTCCACTTTTGGATTTTTGCCTGGTCCTTTTTGCTAATTGAAATCGGCTACATGTACTATGTACCATCGCGACTGGTCATTACTATATTCAACTTTTGATTATAAGTTATGTGCCCTTCGGTAGCCCAGAAGACGTCAAATCTTTGGGCCAAGCCCATTTAACTCACCCAGCAAATGTCTTACTTCTAAGTCGAAGATAAACTCAATGTCTTTATCTACATGTAGAAAAACCACACATTTTTATATAAAAACACAAGGTACTTGATACAGTCTGCTGTAAAAAGTACAATTGAACACTGACCCACATCAATAAGGTGCCAAAAGATGCGCAATTGGGTCAGGCATCTCCAGCTGTTGAAAAATTGCAAATTTCCTTGGTTTCCATGGAGTAAGAGCCGTTGCTGGGCACGTGATTTTGACATAAATGATGATTCAATTGTGGCTACAGCCAAAAGTATTGGTCGGAGGAGCAACGCGGTTTGCACCTTTCGATTTCTCGTCACAAAATACGTCGGATTAGCCTCTTACCAGCAGCATTGGAACATTTTTTCCACTTTTGGATTTTTGCCTGGTTTTTTTGCTAATTGAAATCGGCTACATGTACTATGTACCATCGCGACTGGTCATTACTATATTCAACTTTTGATTATAAGTTATGTGCCCTTCGGTAGCCCAGAAGATGTCAAATCTTTGGGCCAAGCCCATTTAACTCACCCAGCAAATGTCTTACTTCTAAGTCGAAGATAAACTCAATGTCTTTATCTACATGTAGAAAAACCACACCATTTTTATATAAAAAACACAAGGTACTTGATACAGTCTGCTGTAAAAAGTACAATTGAACACTGACCCACATCAATAAGGTGCCAAAAGATGCGCAATTGGGTCAGGCATCTCCAGGTGTTGAAAAATTGCAAATTTCCTTGGTTTCCATGGAGTAAGAGCCGTTTCTGGGCACGTGATTTTGACATAAATGATGATTCAATTGTGGCTACAGCCAAAAGTATTGGTCGGAGAGCAACGACGTTTGCACCATTCGATTTCTCGTCACAAAATACGTCGGATTAGCCCTCTTACCAGCAGCATTGGAGCATTTTTTCCACTTTTGGATTTTTGCCTGGTCCTTTTGCTAATTGAAATCGGCTACATGTACTATGTACCATCGCGACTGGTCATTACTATATTCAACTTTTGATTATAAGTTATGTGCCCTTCGGTAGCCCAGAAGACGTCAAATCTTTGGGCCAAGCCCATTTAACTCACCCAGCAAATGTCTTACTTCTAAGTCGAAGATAAACTCAATGTCTTTATCTACATGTAGAAAAACCACACCATTTTTATATAAAAACACAAGGTACTTGATACAGTCTGCTGTAAAAAGTACAATTGAACACTGACCCACATCAATAAGGTGCCAAAAGATGCGCAATTGGGTCAGGCATCTCCAGCTGTTGAAAAATTGCAAATTTCTTGGTTTCCATGGAGTAAGAGCCGTTGCTGGGCACGTGATTTTGACATAAATGATGATTCAATTGTGGCTACAGCCAAAAGTATTGGTCGGAGAGCAACGCGGTTTGCACCTTTCGATTTCTCGTCACAAAAATACGTCGGATTAGCCTCTTACCAGCAGCATTGGAACATTTTTTCCACTTTTGGATTTTTGCCTGGTTTTTTTTGCTAATTGAAATCGGCTACATGTACTATGTACCATCGCGACTGGTCATTACTATATTCAACTTTTGATTATAAGTTATGTGCCCTTAGGTAGCCCAGAAGATGTCAAATCTTTGGGCCAAGCCCATTTAACTCACCCAGCAAATGTCTTACTTCTAAGTCGAAGATAAAGTCAATGTCTTTATCTACATGTAGAAAAAACCACACCATTTTTAAATAAAAACCACAAGATACTTAATAGAGTCTGCTGTAAAAAGTACAATTGAACACTGACCCACATCAATAAGGTGCCAAAAGATGCGCAATGGGCCAGGCATCTCCAGGTGTTGAAAAATTGCAAATTTCCTTGGTTTCCATGCAGTAAGAGCCGTTGCTGGGCACGTGATTTTGACATAAATAATCATTCAATTGTGGCTACAGCCAAAAGTATTGGTCGGAGAGGCAACGCGGTTTACACCACTCGATTTCTCGTCACAAAATACGTCGGATTAGCCTCTTACCAGCAGCATTGGAACATTTTTTCCACTTTTGGATTTTTGCCTGGTCCTTTTGCTAATTGAAATCGGCTACATGTACTATGTACCATCGCGACTGGTCATTACTATATTCAACTTTTGATTATAAGTTATGTGCCCTTCGGTAGCCCAGAAGACGTCAAATCTTTGGGCCAAGCCCATTTAACTCACCCAGCAAATGTCTTACTTCTAAGTCGAAGATAAAGTCAATGTCTTTATCTACATGTAGAAAAACCACACCATTTTTAAATAAAAACCACAAGATACTTAATAGAGTCTGCTGTAAAAAGTACAATTGAACACTGACCCACATCAATAAGTGCCAAAAGATGCGCAATTGGGCCAGGCATCTCCAGGTGTTGAAAAATTGTAAATTTCCTTGGTTTCCATGGAGTAAGAGCCGTTGCTGGGCACGTGATTTTGACATAATTGATCATTCAATTGTGGCTACAGCCAAAAGTATTGGTCGGAGAGCAACGCGGTTTGCACCATTCGATTTCTCGTCACAAAATACGTCGGATTAGCCTCTTATCAGCAGCATTGGAACATTTTTTCCACTTTTGGATTTTTGCCTGGTCCTTTTTGCTAATTGAAATCGGCTACATGTACTATGTACCATCGCGACTGGTCATTACTATATTCAACTTTTGATTATAAGTTATGTGCCCTTCGGTAGCCCAGAAGACGTCAAATCTTTGGCCAAGCCCATTTAACTCACTCAGCAAATGTCTTACTTCTAAGTCGAAGATAAACTCAATGTCCTTTATCTACATGTAGAAAAACCACACATTTTTATATAAAAAAACACAAGGTACTTGATACAGTCTGCTGTAAAAAGTACAATTGAACACTGACCCACATCAATAAGGTGCCAAAAGATGCGCAATTGGGTCAGGCATCTCCAGGTGTTGACAAATTGCAAATTTCCCTGGTTTCCATGGAGTAAGAGCCGTTGCTGGGCACGTGATTTTGACATAAAAATCATTCAATTGTGGCTACAGCCAAAAGTATTGGTCGGAGAGCAACGCGGTTTGCACCACTCGATTTCTCGTCACAAAATACGTCGGATTAGCCTCTTACCAGCAGCATTGGAACATTTTTTCCACTTTTGGATTTTTGCCTGGTCCTTTTGCTAATTGAAATCGGCTACATGTACTATGTACCATCGCGACTGGTCATTACTATATTCAACTTTTGATTATAAGTTATGTGCCCTTCGGTAGCCCAGAAGACGTCAAATCTTTGGGCCAAGCCATTTAACTCACCCAGCAAATGTCTTACATCTAAGTCGAAGATAAAGTCAATGTCTTTATCTACATGTAGAAAAACCACACCATTTTTAATAAAAAACCACAAGATACTTAATAGAGTCTGCTGTAAAAAGTACAATTGAACACTGACCCACATCAATAAGGTGCCAAAAGATGCGCAATTGGGCCAGGCATCTCCAGGTGTTGAAAAATTGTAAATTTCCTTGGTTTCCATGGAGTAAGAGCCGTGCTGGGCACGTGATTTTGACATAAATGATGATTCAATTGTGGCTACAGCCAAAAGTATTGGTCGGAGAGCAACGCGGTTTGCACCATTCGATTTCTCGTCACAAAATACGTCGGATTAGCCCTCTTACCAGCAGCATTGGAACATTTTTTCCACTTTTGGATTTTTGCCTGGTCCTTTTGCTAATTGAAATCGGCTACATGTACTATGTACCATCGCGACTGGTCATTACTATATTCAACTTTTGATTATAAGTTATGTGCCCTTCGGTAGCCCAGAAGACGTCAAATCTTTGGGCCAAGCCCATTTAACTCACCCAGCAAATGTCTTACTTCTAAGTCGAAGATAAACTCAATGTCTTTATCTACATGTAGAAAAACCACACCATTTTTATATAAAAAACACAAGGTACTTGATACAGTCTGCTGTAAAAAGTACAATTGAACACTGACCCACATCAATAAGGTGCCAAAAGATGCGCAATTGGGCCAGGCATCTCCAGGTGTTGAAAAATTGTAAATTTCCTTGGTTTCCATGGAGTAAGAGCCGTTGCTGGGCACGTGATTTTGACATAAATGATCATTCAATTGTGGCTACAGCCAAAAGTATTGGTCGGAGAGCAACGCGGTTTGCACCATTCGATTTCTCGTCACAAAATACGTCGGATTAGCCTCTTACCAGCAGCATTGGAGCATTTTTTCCACTTTTGGATTTTCCCCTGGTCCTTTTGCTAAATGAAATCGGCTACATGTACTATGTACCATCGCGACTGGTCATTACTATATTCAACTTTTGATTATAAGTTATGTGCCCTTTGGTAGCCCAGAAGACGTCAAATCTTTGGGCCAAGCCCATTTAACTCACCCAGCAAATGTCTTACTTCTAAGTCGAAGATAAAGTCAATGTCTTTATCTACATGTAGAAAAACCACACCATTTTTATATAAAAACCACAAGATACTTAATAGAGTCTGCTGTAAAAACTACAATTGAACACTGACCCACATCAATAAGGTGCCAAAAGATGCGCAATTGGGCCAGGCATCTCCAGGTGTTGAAAAATTGTAAATTTCCTTGGTTTCCATGGAGTAAGAGCCGTTGCTGGGCACGTGATTTTGACATAATTGATCATTCAATTGTGGCTACAGCCAAAAGTATTGGTCGGAGAGCAACGCGGTTTGCACCATTCGATTTCTCGTCACAAAATACGTCGGATTAGCCTCTTACCAGCAGCATTGGAACATTTTTTCCACTTTTGGATTTTTGCCTGGTCCTTTTTGCTAATTGAAATCGGCTACATGTACTATGTACCATCGCGACTGGTCATTACTATATTCAACTTTTGATTATAAGTTATGTGCCCTTCGGTAGCCCAGAAGACGTCAAATCTTTGGGCCAAGCCCATTTAACTCACCCAGCAAATGTCTTACTTCTAAGTCGAAGATAAACTCAATGTCTTTATCTACATGTAGAAAAACCACACCATTTTTATATAAAAAACACAAGGTACTTGATACAGTCTGCTGTAAAAAGTACAATTGAACACTGACCCACATCAATAAGGTGCCAAAAGATGCGCAATTGGGTCAGGCATCTCCAGCTGTTGAAAAATTGCAAATTTCCTTGGTTTCCATGGAGTAAGAGCCGTTGCTGGGCACGTGATTTTGACATAAATGTTGATTCAATTGTGGCTACAGCCAAAAGTATTGGTCGGAGAGCAACGCGGTTTGCACCATTCGATTTCTCGTCACAAAATACGTCGGATTAGCCTCTTACCAGCAGCATTGGAACATTTTTTCCACTTTTGGATTTTTGCCTGGTTTTTTTGCTAATTGAAATCGGCTACATGTACTATGTACCATCGCGACTGGTCATTACTATATTCAACTTTTGATTATAAGTTATGTGCCCTTCGGTAGCCCAGAAGATGTCAAATCTTTGGGCCAAGCCCATTTAACTCACCCAGCAAATGTCTTACTTCTAAGTCGAAGATAAACTCAATGTCTTTATCTACATGTAGAAAAACCACACCATTTTTATATAAAAAACACAAGGTACTTGATACAGTCTGCTGTAAAAAGTACAATTGAACACTGACCCACATCAATAAGGTGCCAAAAGATGCGCAATTGGGTCAGGCATCTCCAGGTGTTGAAAAATTGCAAATTTCCTTGGTTTCCATGGAGTAAGAGCCGTTTCTGGGCACGTGATTTTGACATAAATGATGATTCAATTGTGGCTACAGCCAAAAGTATTGGGTCGGAGAGCAACGACGTTTGCACCATTCGATTTCTCGTCACAAAATACGTCGGATTAGCCTCTTACCAGCAGCATTGGAGCATTTTTTCCACTTTTGGATTTTTGCCTGGTCCTTTTGCTAATTGAAATCGGCTACATGTACTATGTACCATCGCGACTGGTCATTACTATATTCAACTTTTGATTATAAGTTATGTGCCCTTCGGTAGCCCAGAAGACGTCAAATCTTTGGGCCAAGCCCATTTAACTCACCCAGCAAATGTCTTACTTCTAAGTCGAAGATAAACTCAATGTCTTTATCTACATGTAGAAAAACCACACCATTTTTATATAAAAACACAAGGTACTTGATACAGTCTGCTGTAAAAAGTACAATTGAACACTGACCCACATCAATAAGGTGCCAAAAGATGCGCAATTGGGTCAGGCATCTCCAGCTGTTGAAAAATTGCAAATTTCCTTGGTTTCCATGGAGTAAGAGCCGTTGCTGGGCACGTGATTTTGACATAAATGATGATTCAATTGTGGCTACAGCCAAAAGTATTGGTCGGAGAGCAACGCGGTTTGCACCTTTCGATTTCTCGTCACAAAATACGTCGGATTAGCCTCTTACCAGCAGCATTGGAACATTTTTTCCACTTTTGGATTTTTGCCTGGTTTTTTTGCTAATTGAAATCGGCTACATGTACTATGTACCATCGCGACTGGTCATTACTATATTCAACTTTTGATTATAAGTTATGTGCCCTTCGGTAGCCCAGAAGATGTCAAATCTTTGGGCCAAGCCCATTTAACTCACCCAGCAAATGTCTTACTTCTAAGTCGAAGATAAAGTCAATGTCTTTATCTACATGTAGAAAAACCACACCATTTTTAAATAAAAACCACAAGATACTTAATAGAGTCTGCTGTAAAAAGTACAATTGAACACTGACCCACATCAATAAGGTGCCAAAAGATGCGCAATTGGGCCAGGCATCTCCAGGTGTTGAAAAATTGCAAATTTCCTTGGTTTCCATGCAGTAAGAGCCGTTGCTGGGCACGTGATTTTGACATAAATAATCATTCAATTGTGGCTACAGCCAAAAGTATTGGTCGGAGAGCAACGCGGTTTACACCACTCGATTTCTCGTCACAAAATACGTCGGATTAGCCTCTTACCAGCAGCATTGGAACATTTTTTCCACTTTTGGATTTTTGCCTGGTCCTTTTGCTAATTGAAATCGGCTACATGTACTATGTACCATCGCGACTGGTCATTACTATATTCAACTTTTGATTATAAGTTATGTGCCCTTCGGTAGCCCAGAAGACGTCAAATCTTTGGGCCAAGCCCATTTAACTCACCCAGCAAATGTCTTACTTCTAAGTCGAAGATAAAGTCAATGTCTTTATCTACATGTAGAAAAACCACACCATTTTTAAATAAAAACCACAAGATACTTAATAGAGTCTGCTGTAAAAAGTACAATTGAACACTGACCCACATCAATAAGGTGCCAAAAGATGCGCAATTGGGCCAGGCATCTCCAGGTGTTGAAAAATTGTAAATTTCCTTGGTTTCCATGGAGTAAGAGCCGTTGCTGGGCACGTGATTTTGACATAATTGATCATTCAATTGTGGCTACAGCCAAAAGTATTGGTCGGAGAGCAACGCGGTTTGCACCATTCGATTTCTCGTCACAAAATACGTCGGATTAGCCTCTTATCAGCAGCATTGGAACATTTTTTCCACTTTTGGATTTTTGCCTGGTCCTTTTTGCTAATTGAAATCGGCTACATGTACTATGTACCATCGCGACTGGTCATTACTATATTCAACTTTTGATTATAAGTTATGTGCCCTTCGGTAGCCCAGAAGACGTCAAATCTTTGGGCCAAGCCCATTTAACTCACTCAGCAAATGTCTTACTTCTAAGTCGAAGATAAAGTCAATGTCTTTATCTACATGTAGAAAAACCACACCATTTTTATATAAAAAACACAAGGTACTTGATACAGTCCTGCTGTAAAAAGTACAATTGAACACTGACCCACATCAATAAGGTGCCAAAAGATGCGCAATTGGGTCAGGCATCTCCAGGTGTTGAAAAATTGCAAATTTCCCTGGTTTCCATGGAGTAAGAGCCGTTGCTGGGCACGTGATTTTGACATAAAAATCATTCAATTGTGGCTACAGCCAAAAGTATTGGTCGGAGAGCAACGCGGTTTGCACCATTCGATTTCTCGTCACAAAATACGTCGGATTAGCCTCTTACCAGCAGCATTGGAACATTTTTTCCACTTTTGGATTTTTGCCTGGTTTTTTTGCTAATTGAAATCGGCTACATGTACTATGTACCATCGCGACTGGTCATTACTATATTCAACTTTTGATTATAAGTTATGTGCCCTTCGGTAGCCCAGAAGATGTCAAATCTTTGGGCCAAGCCCATTTAACTCACCCAGCAAATGTCTTACTTCTAAGTCGAAGATAAACTCAATGTCTTTATCTACATGTAGAAAAACCACACCATTTTTATATAAAAAACACAAGGTACTTGATACAGTCTGCTGTAAAAAGTACAATTGAACACTGACCCACATCAATAAGGTGCCAAAAGATGCGCAATTGGGTCAGGCATCTCCAGGTGTTGAAAAATTGCAAATTTCCTTGGTTTCCATGGAGTAAGAGCCGTTTCTGGGCACGTGATTTTGACATAAATGATGATTCAATTGTGGCTACAGCCAAAAGTATTGGTCGGAGAGCAACGACGTTTGCACCATTCGATTTCTCGTCACAAAATACGTCGGATTAGCCTCTTACCAGCAGCATTGGAGCATTTTTTCCACTTTTGGATTTTTGCCTGGTCCTTTTGCTAATTGAAATCGGCTACATGTACTATGTACCATCGCGACTGGTCATTACTATATTCAACTTTTGATTATAAGTTATGTGCCCTTCGGTAGCCCAGAAGACGTCAAATCTTTGGGCCAAGCCCATTTAACTCACCCAGCAAATGTCTTACTTCTAAGTCGAAGATAAACTCAATGTCTTTATCTACATGTAGAAAAACCACACCATTTTTATATAAAAACACAAGGTACTTGATACAGTCTGCTGTAAAAAGTACAATTGAACACTGACCCACATCAATAAGGTGCCAAAAGATGCGCAATTGGGTCAGGCATCTCCAGCTGTTGAAAAATTGCAAATTTCCTTGGTTTCCATGGAGTAAGAGCCGTTGCTGGGCACGTGATTTTGACATAAATGATGATTCAATTGTGGCTACAGCCAAAAGTATTGGTCGGAGAGCAACGCGGTTTGCACCTTTCGATTTCTCGTCACAAAATACGTCGGATTAGCCTCTTACCAGCAGCATTGGAACATTTTTTCCACTTTTGGATTTTTGCCTGGTCCTTTTGCTAATTGAAATCGGCTACATGTACTATGTACCATCGCGACTGGTCATTACTATATTCAACTTTTGATTATAAGTTATGTGCCCTTCGGTAGCCCAGAAGACGTCAAATCTTTGGGCCAAGCCCATTTAACTCACCCAGCAAATGTCTTACATCTAAGTCGAAGATAAAGTCAATGTCTTTATCTACATGTAGAAAAACCACACCATTTTTAAATAAAAACCACAAGATACTTAATAGAGTCTGCTGTAAAAAGTACAATTGAACACTGACCCACATCAATAAGGTGCCAAAAGATGCGCAATTGCGCCAGGCATCTCCAGGTGTTGAAAAATTGTAAATTTCCTTGGTTTCCATGGAGTAAGAGCCGTTGCTGGGCACGTGATTTTGACATAATTGATCATTCAATTGTGGCTACAGCCAAAAGTATTGGTCGGAGAGCAACGCGGTTTGCACCATTCGATTTCTCGTCACAAAATACGTCGGATTAGCCTCTTACCAGCAGCATTGGAACATTTTTTCCACTTTTGGATTTTTGCCTGGTCCTTTTGCTAATTGAAATCGGCTACATGTACTATGTACCATCGCGACTGGTCATTACTATATTCAACTTTTGATTATAAGTTATGTGCCCTTCGGTAGCCCAGAAGACGTCAAATCTTTGGGCCAAGCCCATTTAACTCACCCAGCAAATGTCTTACTTCTAAGTCGAAGATAAACTCAATGTCTTTATCTACATGTAGAAAAACCACACCATTTTTATATAAAAAACACAAGGTACTTGATACAGTCTGCTGTAAAAAGTACAATTGAACACTGACCCACATCAATAAGGTGCCAAAAGATGCGCAATTGGGCCAGGCATCTCCAGGTGTTGAAAAATTGTAAATTTCCTTGGTTTCCATGGAGTAAGAGCCGTTGCTGGGCACGTGATTTTGACATAAATGATGATTCAATTGTGGCTACAGCCAAAAGTATTGGTCGGAGAGCAACGCGGTTTGCACCATTCGATTTCTCGTCACAAAATACGTCGGATTAGCCTCTTACCAGCAGCATTGGAGCATTTTTTCCACTTTTGGATTTTCCCCTGGTCCTTTTGCTAATTGAAATCGGCTACATGTACTATGTACCATCGCGACTGGTCATTACTATATTCAACTTTTGATTATAAGTTATGTGCCCTTCGGTAGCCCAGAAGACGTCAAATCTTTGGGCCAAGCCCATTTAACTCACCCAGCAAATGTCTTACTTCTAAGTCGAAGATAAAGTCAATGTCTTTATCTACATGTAGAAAAACCACACCATTTTTATATAAAAACCACAAGATACTTAATAGAGTCTGCTGTAAAAAGTACAATTGAACACTGACCCACATCAATAAGGTGCCAAAAGATGCGCAATTGGGCCAGGCATCTCCAGGTGTTGAAAAATTGTAAATTTCCTTGGTTTCCATGGAGTAAGAGCCGTTGCTGGGCACGTGATTTTGACATAATTGATCATTCAATTGTGGCTACAGCCAAAAGTATTGGTCGGAGAGCAACGCGGTTTGCACCATTCGATTTCTCGTCACAAAATACGTCGGATTAGCCTCTTACCAGCAGCATTGGAACATTTTTTCCACTTTTGGATTTTTGCCTGGTCCTTTTTGCTAATTGAAATCGGCTACATGTACTATGTACCATCGCGACTGGTCATTACTATATTCAACTTTTGATTATAAGTTATGTGCCCTTCGGTAGCCCAGAAGACGTCAAATCTTTGGGCCAAGCCCATTTAACTCACCCAGCAAATGTCTTACTTCTAAGTCGAAGATAAACTCAATGTCTTTATCTACATGTAGAAAAACCACACCATTTTTATATAAAAAACACAAGGTACTTGATACAGTCTGCTGTAAAAAGTACAATTGAACACTGACCCACATCAATAAGGTGCCAAAAGATGCGCAATTGGGTCAGGCATCTCCAGGTGTTGAAAAATTGCAAATTTCCTTGGTTTCCATGGAGTAAGAGCCGTTGCTGGGCACGTGATTTTGACATAAATGTTGATTCAATTGTGGCTACAGCCAAAAGTATTGGTCGGAGAGCAACGCGGTTTGCACCATTCGATTTCTCGTCACAAAATACGTCGGATTAGCCTCTTACCAGCAGCATTGGAACATTTTTTCCACTTTTGGATTTTTGCCTGGTCCTTTTGCTAATTGAAATCGGCTACTATGTACTATGTACCATCGCGACTGGTCATTACTATATTCAACTTTTGATTATAAGTTATGTGCCCTTCGGTTAGCCCAGAAGACGTCAAATCTTTGGGCAAGCCCATTTAACTCACCCAGCAAATGTCTTACTTCTAAGTCGAAGATAAACTCAATGTCTTTATCTACATGTAGAAAAACCACACCATTTTTATATAAAAAACACAAGGTACTTGATACAGTCTGCTGTAAAAAGTACAATTGAACACTGACCCACATCAATAAGGTGCCAAAAGATGCGCAATTGGGCCAGGCATCTCCAGGTGTTGAACAATTGTAAATTTCCTTGGTTTCCATGGAGTAAGAGCCGTTGCTGGGCACGTGATTTTGACATAAATGATCATTCAATTGTGGCTACAGCCAAAAGTATTGGTCGGAGAGCAACGCGGTTTGCACCATTCGATTTCTCGTCACAAAATACGTCGGATTAGCCTCTTACCAGCAGCATTGGAGCATTTTTTCCACTTTTGGATTTTTCCCTGGTCCTTTTCCTAATTGAAATCGGCTACATGTACTATGTACCATCGCGACTGGTCATTACTATATTCAACTTTTGATTATAAGTTATGTGCCCTTCGGTAGCCCAGAAGACGTCAAATCTTTGGGCCAAGCCCATTTAACTCACCCAGCAAATGTCTTACTTCTAAGTCGAAGATAAACTCAATGTCTTTATCTACATGTAGAAAAACCACACCATTTTTATATAAAAAACACAAGGTACTTGATACAGTCTGCTGTAAAAAGTACAATTGAACACTGACCCACATCAATAAGGTGCCAAAAGATGCGCAATTGGGTCAGGCATCTCCAGGTGTTGAAAAATTGCAAATTTCCTTGGTTTCCATGGAGTAAGAGCCGTTGCTGGGCACGTGATTTTGACATAAATGATCATTCAATTGTGGCTACAGCCAAAAGTATTGGTCGGAGAGCAACGACGTTTGCACCATTCGATTTCTCGTCACAAAATACGTCGGATTAGCCTCTTACCAGCAGCATTGGAGCATTTTTTCCACTTTTGGATTTTTGCCTGGTCCTTTTGCTAATTGAAATCGGCTACATGTACTATGTACCATCGCGACTGGTCATTACTATATTCAACTTTTGATTATAAGTTATGTGCCCTTCGGTAGCCCAGAAGACGTCAAATCTTTGGGCCAAGCCCATTTAACTCACCCAGCAAATGTCTTACTTCTAAGTCGAAGATAAACTCAATGTCTTTATCTACATGTAGAAAAACCACACCATTTTTATATAAAAAACACAAGGTACTTGATACAGTCTGCTGTAAAAAGTACAATTGAACACTGACCCACATCAATAAGGTGCCAAAAGATGCGCAATTGGGTCAGGCATCTCCAGCTGTTGAAAAATTGCAAATTTCCTTGGTTTCCATGGAGTAAGAGCCGTTGCTGGGCACGTGATTTTGACATAAATGATGATTCAATTGTGGCTACAGCCAAAAGTATTGGTCGGAGAGCAACGCGGTTTGCACCTTTCGATTTCTCGTCACAAAATACGTCGGATTAGCCTCTTACCAGCAGCATTGGAACATTTTTTCCACTTTTGGATTTTTGCCTGGTCCTTTTGCTAATTGAAATCGGCTACATGTACTATGTACCATCGCGACTGGTCATTACTATATTCAACTTTTGATTATAAGTTATGTGCCCTTCGGTAGCCCAGAAGACGTCAAATCTTTGGGCCAAGCCCATTTAACTCACCCAGCAAATGTCTTACTTCTAAGTCGAAGATAAACTCAAGGTCTTTATCTACATGTAGAAAAACCACACCATTTTTATATAAAAAACACAAGGTACTTGATACAGTCTGCTGTAAAAAGTACAATTGAACACTGACCCACATCAATAAGGTGCCAAAAGATGCGCAATTGGGTCAGGCATCTCCAGCTGTTGAAAAATTGCAAATTTCCTTGGTTTCCATGGAGTAAGAGCCGTTGCTGGGCACGTGATTTTGACATAAATGATGATTCAATTGTGGCTACAGCCAAAAGTATTGGTCGGACAGCAACGCGGTTTGCACCATTCGATTTCTCGTCACAAAATACGTCGGATTAGCCTCTTACCAGCAGCATTGGAACATTTTTTCCACTTTTGGATTTTTGCCTGGTCCTTTTGCTAATTGAAATCGGCTACATGTACTATGTACCATCGCGACTGGTCATTACTATATTCAACTTTTGATTATAAGTTATGTGCCCTTCGGTAGCCCAGAAGACGTCAAATCTTTGGGCCAAGCCCATTTAACTCACCCAGCAAATGTCTTACTTCTAAGTCGAAGATAAACTCAATGTCTTTATCTACATGTAGAAAAACCACACCATTTTTATATAAAAAACACAAGGTACTTGATACAGTCTGCTGTAAAAAGTACAATTGAACACTGACCCACATCAATAAGGTGCCAAAAGATGCGCAATTGGGCCAGGCATCTCCAGGTGTTGAACAATTGTAAATTTCCTTGGTTTCCATGGAGTAAGAGCCGTTGCTGGGCACGTGATTTTGACATAAATGATCATTCAATTGTGGCTACAGCCAAAAGTATTGGTCGGAGAGCAACGCGGTTTGCACCATTCGATTTCTCGTCACAAAATACGTCGGATTAGCCTCTTACCAGCAGCATTGGAGCATTTTTTCCACTTTTGGATTTTTCCCTGGTCCTTTTGCTAATTGAAATCGGCTACATGTACTATGTACCATCGCGACTGGTCATTACTATATTCAACTTTTGATTATAAGTTATGTGCCCTTCGGTAGCCCAGAAGACGTCAAATCTTTGGGCCAAGCCCATTTAACTCACCCAGCAAATGTCTTACTTCTAAGTCGAAGATAAACTCAATGTCTTTATCTACATGTAGAAAAACCACACCATTTTTATATAAAAAACACAAGGTACTTGATACAGTCTGCTGTAAAAAGTACAATTGAACACTGACCCACATCAATAAGGTGCCAAAAGATGCGCAATTGGGTCAGGCATCTCCAGCTGTTGAAAAATTGCAAATTTCCTTGGTTTCCATGGAGTAAGAGCCGTTGCTGGGCACGTGATTTTGACATAAATGATGATTCAATTGTGGCTACAGCCAAAGGTATTGGTCGGAGAGCAACGACGTTTGCACCATTCGATTTCTCGTCACAAAATACGTCGGATTAGCCTCTTACCAGCAGCATTGGAGCATTTTTTCCACTTTTGGATTTTTCCCTGGTCCTTTTGCTAATTGAAATCGGCTACATGTACTATGTACCATCGCGACTGGTCATTACTATATTCAACTTTTGATTATAAGTTATGTGCCCTTCGGTAGCCCAGAAGACGTCAAATCTTTGGGCCAAGCCCATTTAACTCACCCAGCAAATGTCTTACTTCTAAGTCGAAGATAAACTCAATGTCTTTATCTACATGTAGAAAAACCACACCATTTTTATATAAAAAACACAAGGTACTTGATACAGTCTGCTGTAAAAAGTACAATTGAACACTGACCCACATCAATAAGGTGCCAAAAGATGCGCAATTGGGTCAGGCATCTCCAGCTGTTGAAAAATTGCAAATTTCCTTGGTTTCCATGGAGTAAGAGCCGTTGCTGGGCACGTGATTTTGACATAAATGATGATTCAATTGTGGCTACAGCCAAAAGTATTGGTCGGAGAGCAACGCGGTTTGCACCTTTCGATTTCTCGTCACAAAATACGTCGGATTAGCCTCTTACCAGCAGCATTGGAACATTTTTTCCACTTTTGGATTTTTGCCTGGTCCTTTTGCTAATTGAAATCGGCTACATGTACTATGTACCATCGCGACTGGTCATTACTATATTCAACTTTTGATTATAAGTTATGTGCCCTTCGGTAGCCCAGAAGACGTCAAATCTTTGGGCCAAGCCCATTTAACTCACCCAGCAAATGTCTTACTTCTAAGTCGAAGATAAACTCAAGGTCTTTATCTACATGTAGAAAAACCACACCATTTTTATATAAAAAACACAAGGTACTTGATACAGTCTGCTGTAAAAAGTACAATTGAACACTGACCCACATCAATAAGGTGCCAAAAGATGCGCAATTGGGTCAGGCATCTCCAGGTGTTGAAAAATTGCAAATTTCCTTGGTTTCCATGGAGTAAGAGCCGTTGCTGGGCACGTGATTTTGACATAAATGATGATTCAATTGTGGCTACAGCCAAAAGTATTGGTCGGACAGCAACGCGGTTTGCACCATTCGATTTCTCGTCACAAAATACGTCGGATTAGCCTCTTACCAGCAGCATTGGAACATTTTTTTCCACTTTTGGATTTTTGCCTGGTCCTTTTGCTAATTGAAATCGGCTACATGTACTATGTACCATCGCGACTGGTCATTACTATATTCAACTTTTGATTATAAGTTATGTGCCCTTCGGTAGCCCAGAAGACGTCAAATCTTTGGGCCAAGCCCATTTAACTCACCCAGCAAATGTCTTACTTCTAAGTCGAAGATAAACTCAATGTCTTTATCTACATGTAGAAAAACCACACCATTTTTATATAAAAAACACAAGGTACTTGATACAGTCTGCTGTAAAAAGTACAATTGAACACTGACCCACATCAATAAGGTGCCAAAAGATGCGCAATTGGGCCAGGCATCTCCAGGTGTTGAAGAATTGTAAATTTCCTTGGTTTCCATGGAGTAAGAGCCGTTGCTGGGCACGTGATTTTGACATAAATGATCATTCAATTGTGGCTACAGCCAAAAGTATTGGTCGGAGAGCAACGCGGTTTGCACCATTCGATTTCTCGTCACAAAATACGTCGGATTAGCCTCTTACCAGCAGCATTGGAGCATTTTTTCCACTTTTGGATTTTTCCCTGGTCCTTTTGCTAATTGAAAATCGGCTACATGTACTATGTACCATCGCGACTGGTCATTACTATATTCAACTTTTGATTATAAGTTATGTGCCCTTCGGTAGCCAGAAGACGTCAAATCTTTGGGCCAAGCCCATTTAACTCACCCCAGCAAATGTCTTACTTCTAAGTCGAAGATAAAGTCAATGTCTTTATCTACATGTAGAAAAACCACACCACATTTTTATATAAAAAACACAAGGTACTTGATACAGTCTGCTGTAAAAAGTACAATTGAACACTGACCCACATCAATAAGGTGCCAAAAGATGCGCAATTGGGTCAGGCATCTCCAGCTGTTGAAAAATTGCAAATTTCCTTGGTTTCCATGGAGTAAGAGCCGTTGCTGGGCACGTGATTTTGACATAAATGATGATTCAATTGTGGCTACAGCCAAAGGTATTGGTCGGAGAGCAACGACGTTTGCACCATTCGATTTCTCGTCACAAAATACGTCGGATTAGCCCTCTTACCAGCAGCATTGGAGCATTTTTTCCACTTTTGGATTTTTGCCTGGTCCTTTTGCTAATTGAAATCGGCTACATGTACTATGTACCATCGCGACTGGTCATTACTATATTCAACTTTTGATTATAAAGTTATGTGCCCTTCGGTAGCCCAGAAGACGTCAAATCTTTGGGCCAAGCCCATTTTAACTCACCCAGCAAATGTCTTACTTCTAAGTCGAAGATAAACTCAATGTCTTTATCTACATGTAGAAAAAACCACACCATTTTTATATAAAAAAACACAAGGTACTTGATACAGTCTGCTGTAAAAAAGTACAATTGAACACTGACCCACATCAATAGGTGCCAAAAGATGCGCAATTGGGTCAGGCATCTCCAGCTGTTGAAAAAATTGCAAATTTCCTTGGTTTCCATGGAGTAAGAGCCGTTGCTGGGCACGTGATTTTGACATAAATGATGATTCAATTGTGGCTACAGCCAAAAGTATTGGTCGGAGAGCAACGCGGTTTGCACCTTTCGATTTCTCGTCACAAAATACGTCGGATTAGCTTCTTACCAGCAGCATTGGAGCATTTTTTCCACTTTGGATTTTTGCCTGGTCCTTTTGCTAATTGAAATCGGCTACATGTACTATGATACCATCGCGACTGGTCATTACTATATTCAACTTTTGATTATAAGTTATGTGCCCTTCGGTAGCCCAGAAGACGTCAAATCTTTGGGCCAAGCCCATTTAACTCACCCAGCAAATGTCTTACTTCTAAGTCCGAAGATAAACTCAAGGGTCTTTATCTACATGTAGAAAAAACCACACACCATTTTTATATAAAAAAACACAAGGTACTTGATACAGTCCTGCTGTAAAAAGTACAATTGAACACTGACCCACATCAATAAGGTGCCAAAAGATGCGCAATTGGGTCAGGCATCTCCAGGTGTTGAAAAATTGCAAATTTCCTTGGTTTCCATGGAGTAAGAGCCGTTGCTGGGCACGTGATTTTGAAATAAATGATGATTCAATTGTGGCTACAGCCAAAAGTATTGGTCGGACAGCAACGCGGTTTGCACCATTTCGATTTCTCGTCACAAAATACGTCGGATTAGCCTCTTACCAGCAGCATTGGAACATTTTTTCCACTTTTGGATTTTTGCCTGGTCCTTTTGCTAATTGAAATCGGCTACATGTACTATGTACCATCGCGACTGGTCATTACTATATTCAACTTTTGATTATAAGTTATGTGCCCTTCGGTAGCCCAGAAGACGTCAAATCTTTGGGCCAAGCCCATTTAACTCACCCAGCAAATGTCTTACTTCTAAGTCGAAGATAAACTCAATGTCTTTATCTACATGTAGAAAAACCACACCATTTTTATATAAAAAACACAAGGTACTTGATACAGTCTGCTGTAAAAAGTACAATTGAACACTGACCCACATCAATAAGGTGCCAAAAGATGCGCAATTGGGCCAGGCATCTCCAGGTGTTGAACAATTGTAAATTTCCTTGGTTTCCATGGAGTAAGAGCCGTTGCTGGGCACGTGATTTTGACATAAATGATGATTCAATTGTGGCTACAGCCAAAAGTATTGGTCGGAGAGCAACGCGGTTTGCACCATTCGATTTCTCGTCACAAAATACGTCGGATTAGCCTCTTACCAGCAGCATTGGAACATTTTTTCCACTTTTGGATTTTTGCCTGGTCCTTTTGCTAATTGAAATCGGCTACATGTACTATGTACCATCGCGACTGGTCATTACTATATTCAACTTTTGATTATAAGTTATGTGCCCTTCGGTAGCCCAGAAGACGTCAAATCTTTGGGCCAAGCCCATTTAACTCACCCAGCAAATGTCTTACTTCTAAGTCGAAGATAAACTCAATGTCTTTATCTACATGTAGAAAAACCACACCATTTTTATATAAAAAACACAAGGTACTTGATACAGTCTGCTGTAAAAAGTACAATTGAACACTGACCCACATCAATAAGGTGCCAAAAGATGCGCAATTGGGCCAGGCATCTCCAGGTGTTGAACAATTGTAAATTTCCTTGGTTTCCATGGAGTAAGAGCCGTTGCTGGGCACGTGATTTTGACATAAATGATCATTCAATTGTGGCTACAGCCAAAAGTATTGGTCGGAGAGCAACGCGGTTTGCACCATTCGATTTCTCGTCACAAAATACGTCGGATTAGCCTCTTACCAGCAGCATTGGAGCATTTTTTCCACTTTTGGATTTTTCCCTGGTCCTTTTGCTAATTGAAATCGGCTACATGCACTATGTACCATCGCGACTGGTCATTACTATATTCAACTTTTGATTATAAGTTATGTGCCCTTCGGTAGCCTAGAAGACGTCAAATCTTTGGGCCAAGCCCATTTAACTCACCCAGCAAATGTCTTACTTCTAAGTCGAAGATAAACTCAAGGTCTTTATCTACATGTAGAAAAACCACACCATTTTTATATAAAAAACACAAGGTACTTGATACAGTCTGCTGTAAAAAGTACAATTGAACACTGACCCACATCAATAAGGTGCCAAAAGATGCGCAATTGGGTCAGGCATCTCCAGCTGTTGAAAAATTGCAAATTTCCTTGGTTTCCATGGAGTAAGAGCCGTTGCTGGGCACGTGATTTTGACATAAATGATGATTCAATTGTGGCTACAGCCAAAAGTATTGGTCGGAGAGCAACGCGGTTTGCACCTTTCGATTTCTCGTCACAAAATACGTCGGATTAGCCTCTTACCAGCAGCATTGGAACATTTTTTCCACTTTTGGATTTTTGCCTGGTCCTTTTGCTAATTGAAATCGGCTACATGTACTATGTACCATCGCGACTGGTCATTACTATATTCAACTTTTGATTATAAGTTATGTGCCCTTCGGTAGCCCAGAAGATGTCAAATCTTTGGGCCAAGCCCATTTAACTCACCCAGCAAATGTCTTACTTCTAAGTCGAAGATAAACTCAATGTCTTTATCTACATGTAGAAAAACCACACCATTTTTATATAAAAAACACAAGGTACTTGATACAGTCTGCTGTAAAAAGTACAATTGAACACTGACCCACATCAATAAGGTGCCAAAAGATGCGCAATTGGGTCAGGCATCTCCAGGTGTTGAAAAATTGCAAATTTCCCTGGTTTCCATGGAGTAAGAGCCGTTGCTGGGCACGTGATTTTGACATAGAAAATCATTCAGTTGTGGCTACAGCCAAAAGTATTGGTCGGAGAGCAACGCGGTTTGCACCACTCGATTTCTCGTCACAAAATACGTCGGATTAGCCTCTTACCAGCAGCATTGGAACATTTTTTCCACTTTTGGATTTTTGCCTGGTCCTTTTGCTAATTGAAATCGGCTACATGTACTATGTACCATCGCGACTGGTCATTACTATATTCAACTTTTGATTATAAGTTATGTGCCCTTCGGTAGCCCAGAAGACGTCAAATCTTTGGGCCAAGCCCATTTAACTCACCCAGCAAATGTCTTACATCTAAGTCGAAGATAAAGTCAATGTCTTTATCTACATGTAGAAAAACCACACCATTTTTAAATAAAAACCACAAGATACTTAATAGAGTCTGCTGTAAAAAGTACAATTGAACACTGACCCACATCAATAAGGTGCCAAAAGATGCGCAATTGGGCCAGGCATCTCCAGGTGTTGAAAAATTGTAAATTTCCTTGGTTTCCATGGAGTAAGAGCCGTTGCTGGGCACGTGATTTTGACATAATTGATCATTCAATTGTGGCTACAGCCAAAAGTATTGGTCGGAGAGCAACGCGGTTTGCACCATTCGATTTCTCGTCACAAAATACGTCGGATTAGCCTCTTACCAGCAGCATTGGAACATTTTTTCCACTTTTGGATTTTTGCCTGGTCCTTTTGCTAATTGAAATCGGCTACATGTACTATGTACCATCGCGACTGGTCATTACTATATTCAACTTTTGATTATAAGTTATGTGCCCTTCGGTAGCCCAGAAGACGTCAAATCTTTGGGCCAAGCCCATTTAACTCACCCAGCAAATGTCTTACTTCTAAGTCGAAGATAAACTCAAGGTCTTTATCTACATGTAGAAAAACCACACCATTTTTATATAAAAAACACAAGGTACTTGATACAGTCTGCTGTAAAAAGTACAATTGAACACTGACCCACATCAATAAGGTGCCAAAAGATGCGCAATTGGGTCAGGCATCTCCAGGTGTTGAAAAATTGCAAATTTCCTTGGTTTCCATGGAGTAAGAGCCGTTGCTGGGCACGTGATTTTGACATAAATGATGATTCAATTGTGGCTACAGCCAAAAGTATTGGTCGGACAGCAACGCGGTTTGCACCATTCGATTTCTCGTCACAAAATACGTCGGATTAGCCTCTTACCAGCAGCATTGGAACATTTTTTCCACTTTTGGATTTTTGCCTGGTCCTTTTGCTAATTGAAATCGGCTACATGTACTATGTACCATCGCGACTGGTCATTACTATATTCAACTTTTGATTATAAGTTATGTGCCCTTCGGTAGCCCAGAAGACGTCAAATCTTTGGGCCAAGCCCATTTAACTCACCCAGCAAATGTCTTACTTCTAAGTCGAAGATAAACTCAATGTCTTTATCTACATGTAGAAAAACCACACCATTTTTATATAAAAAACACAAGGTACTTGATACAGTCTGCTGTAAAAAGTACAATTGAACACTGACCCACATCAATAAGGTGCCAAAAGATGCGCAATTGGGCCAGGCATCTCCAGGTGTTGAACAATTGTAAATTTCCTTGGTTTCCATGGAGTAAGAGCCGTTGCTGGGCACGTGATTTTGACATAAATGATCATTCAATTGTGGCTACAGCCAAAAGTATTGGTCGGAGAGCAACGCGGTTTGCACCATTCGATTTCTCGTCACAAAATACGTCGGATTAGCCTCTTACCAGCAGCATTGGAGCATTTTTTCCACTTTTGGATTTTTCCCTGGTCCTTTTGCTAATTGAAATCGGCTACATGCACTATGTACCATCGCGACTGGTCATTACTATATTCAACTTTTGATTATAAGTTATGTGCCCTTCGGTAGCCCAGAAGACGTCAAATCTTTGGGCCAAGCCCATTTAACTCACCCAGCAAATGTCTTACTTCTAAGTCGAAGATAAACTCAAGGTCTTTGTCTACATGTAGAAAAACCACACCATTTTTATATAAAAAACACAAGGTACTTGATACAGTCTGCTGTAAAAAGTACAATTGAACACTGACCCACATCAATAAGGTGCCAAAAGATGCGCAATTGGGTCAGGCATCTCCAGCTGTTGAAAAATTGCAAATTTCCTTGGTTTCCATGGAGTAAGAGCCGTTGCTGGGCACGTGATTTTGACATAAATGATGATTCAATTGTGG
>NW_027018471.1:0-23178 GCF_032854445.1 Liolophura sinensis
AACTAGCTGACATACTGAGCAAAAATATCACAGTTTACCAATAAAAAGCTTTTGTTTTCATACCAATTTCTCTCATTCACACACTTCAAAACTCCCAAGCATCAATTTTAGTTGCATTTCATAAAATGTTACCTTTAATGTTTGGCATCACAACCTTCTAGTTTTTTTCTACACATGGCCTTCGGTATTGCTTCAAACCAAAATCAAGTAAGGTCACTTTCATATGTATATCATTGTTTCACTGTTCATCATATTGCCTCTCCATCAGTGCAACTTCGTCATGGTTCTTCTTACCAATCATAAAATTGGGTCAATTTGGTTAAATGTGTATATGTAGATCAAAGAAACTGTGTATTAGTAACCCATTTTGTTAACTTGTCTTTTTGCACTGATTTCCTCCTCACAATTTTATGTTCCTTGTTGCTACATGTGCATGCACTGTGTAGCTGCAGGTGTTTCAGTTAATTAGTAACAATAGTTCTTGTTTACTGCCAATTCTCACACCAAACCTGTTAATTTGAATAAAATCTTTTCAAAATATGTGGTTAACTGTGCATGTAGTTACATTTTTGTAACGGTAACACATTAAATATTATTCAAGGCACAACCATCTGCAGCATCAGCGGTCATCTCATACCCTCCCTTAGCATAATGTATGTAAATCATGTAGGCAACACTTTTACAAAATATATGTGTAATCAAGCTAACAAATACATAAATACACCAAAGGGATCTTTTCACTTAAGGTTATCATGTCTTTTCTGATGTATATATATATGCACTACATAATATTATTCCATTTGCCAAAAAAATTGTTGTACATAGTTATCTTACCTCCAGCTTTATTATATTACAGATTCATTCAAAGGCATCTTCAAGATCCTTGTCAACCATGATGCAAGCCAAGTGCTGACATTCACCTTTCGTAAAACACAAGTACATGTGAGTGAGTTATGTAAATAAATTCTCCCACCACCGGTACTTCCAAATGTCATTCTTGTAATAAAAGTGTGACACAGTTGCTTTAATCTGTTACAGTTTAGCATTTAACCCATTATTGCAAGCCATAGAGTATAAAGTGTAATGGTTGCCAATGCATTTACAGTATAGACAGTAAAACCACAGCAGCCATCAGTGTTATTGTTTGCAGATGCGAACAAAATTGGTGTCCTTAAATTGCACTTGCAGATGGTGCGTATATTTGGTCTGTGAAACAGTTTGTTCATCTGTGTGTCTGTTCAGTCAAAACTGGTCATCAAATAATTGCTTATATTTGTGAACTAAGTTCCCTTGTACTCTCACTGGTTTCCACCATAATGCTTTCTGCTGTTAAATACGTAAAATATTCCTCAGTCCATTGCAAAACACCAATCAAATAAGTAAATAAACTAGCAGCATCATAATACTCACCCATCTCGATCTCCTCTCAGCTACAATATACACAACACAATATCTGTACTGTAATACTGTATATTACTATACAAAGTATATGTACACAGAGGTATAACAGAGTTCATGTATGGCCCTAGTCAGCTGCCTGTATTCAGAGCTATTCGCCTGTCACTAATGTAGTCGCAGTCAGTTCATGTCCTCTGCGGTCCTAGGTGGCAAGGTTTGGTAACAACTGGCAGATGGTCGTGGGTTCTGAGCCCAGTTTCCTTCCACCATAATGCTGACCGCTGTCGTATAAGTGAAATATTCTTCAGTATGGCGTAAAACACCAAATAAATAAATTGTGGTTTTCCATGGGCACTCCCATTTCATTAACCCATAATACTCATGAACATTATACGAGTCAACAAGTCTTCAGTACAGCATTAACAAACTATCAGATAAATACATTAGAAGCATTCTGCCAAATTCAACAAAACATGCAATTTACTTGCAAATCCTAAAAGCCAAATTAAATTATGTACTGCACAACTGACTCTTCAACTCCTGGGTCAGTGCTCATGATTGCCTCATTAGCTTCAGTTAAGTGCATTCCTCTAGAGCTAGTTGTTATTATGTAGTGCACACACTAGCCACATTATGTGTTCTTATTTATTTTTGACACCTGTTCACATCAGCCCAGTGCCAGATGGTTTTAGATATAAATGCTGTTCATGCAACAAATTCTGCTTGGTTATTATGCTTTAAAACACCATCTATTCTTCTTTCAGATCCTCTCTATCCCTCCCACGAGTACAACAGAAGACAACATTTTGGGGTGACTAGAGACAGATAAATCCATCATCTGCAATTAATCCTGCCATCTTTGATGAACACTTCACACTTCATTTTATATTTTCACCGTTTGTGACGCAAACCTTGTTTCTGCACAGGTAGTCTAAATCACCTCTGTTGAGGCTTGTTGTCTCAATTGGTTTTAATCTCGGTGCATGCAATACAATCCATCAGTTTTCTTGTAAATCATCACTTCATTCGAATAAAGTTTGTCATTTTATTAAAATAATAATCAAATATAATACTCAATTTTGTTGTCTTGAGTGAACAAATCATTACTCAGTTCTTCATCAGGTTGCATGGTCATTAACTTATCAAATTAGAAATACAACAGTTAACTATTTCTGCCGTCTGTTTCTCCTGTACATCTTTGGAGCAACTTGGAGGTCTCTGAACCGTATCCAGATGTACAATACTTTTGAGTCTTTAGGCCTCGGCAATTAATATTTCTGTTTTTACGGGGCAAAATCTTCTTTTTTTTCTAATGTTTTAAAGCAGTGCAAATATGAAACTCAAAAATCATCTAATTTTGTGGCACATGTGGATTGTCCCAGTAATTGTTTAAGACATATTTGTGTTATCCAAAAGCCTTCAAAAACAGGAAAATCACAAAATATAATGGTTAATTTTCAAGTTTATTTTTATTCCATCTTTCAACCTTTATTGTTGGCTCACCTGTAAAGCATAAATATAATTGCTGTATCCTTACATTCCAGGTACATGTACTAGTATACTTTATCAGGTACTCTTCATTTCCGTGGTCAACACATATCATTCAGTCATCATTCTTCATACATATGGCAAGCATCAATGGGGACAATTGTGGGTGGTGCAACTACAACCTACCCACAGATGGATGCCTCAAGTTGTCTTGTAATAGCACACAGCTACATGAAGCATGGTTAGCAGCTTGACTCTAACTCACAGACAAACAGAGTGTAGGTTCAATCCCGGTGCTCGCAGGCAATCTCTGCTTTCCCAAACATCATAGGCACTTGGTATAGGTATGCAGTATCTCAGGGTGCTGTTGGGCAGTCTTGCATTCATTCAATACCCTGTGCCTTGCATTCTAACATAGTATAAACATGCTCAAGGCTGGTGGTTTACCCTGGACAGTTTCCTCAAACTACAAAACTCGATGCCATTGCGTAAGCAAATCAATTTATTAGTCAACATGCAGGCATATGTACGGCATGTACTAAGCTCAGGTTTTGCTCACATGGGGAACACAACACAAAGACATGTTCCATAGCTCATGCTCTGTTAACATTTTAGCTACCCAAATTCTTGTAATTTTTGGGACATTTATTACAAGTGCTGAAAGCATAATATTAAATTTCTTTCCTGGCTTTTTGGAAAAGTAAAGATATGTTGTTCGTTAGATGGTATAGCCATGTGAGTGAGTGGCTTGGGGCTTAAAGTCATATTTAACAATTTTACAGTCATGTGACAATGAGGGAATGCTTAGAGTGTAGGTAATGTGCCTCCTTGTTGCAGGACGGAATTCCACCGCTCTTTTATCTAGTGCTGCTTCACTGAGTTGCTTTACCGAAGGGGAACTAAGGGGCCCCGCCCGAGCCATCATACTGATACTGGTCAATCAGTAGTTGCACTATCCCCTTCATGCTAAAAGTTACAACTTCTTCTTTTAAGGAGACACTTGTTTAAGTTCATATCCTTTGTGCTTTGTGAGTGTATTAAGTACCGTAAATTACCAAATTCACGACCTCAGTACTTTATGTGTTGAGCTCAAGTTCAACAGGCAGGAAACTCTTTCATAGTTTCAAATCCCAAACAAACAATTGTCACACTGTACATTTTTTTCTCGTGTTACCTTTACATGCTAAATTACATGTATCATCATGGCAAGCTTTCAAACCAGCCCCAATGATTAACTGTTGTACCAAATGTAGGATACCCATGGGGAGCATTCTCTCTGACCTGAGCTTGGTACTTGTTGTAGAACAGCGCTACATGACGATGTTTCCAGACAGTCCCTGGGTATCATTCTCTCAATATATTTATTAAAAAGCTTTCATTTTCTATTAATATATAAAAGAGTAAAATTAAACATGTGTCCAGTACTGCTAAAACAAATTAACACAACTATAATTTTATGCCTTATAAGTAGTATTAAATATAATGTGTGCATATAAACAATGGCATTGTTATTTATGTGACAAAGTGTAGTTTGCCATGTAATACTGTGCAATTGTGCAAGTCAGTTAGTGTAGAGCACTGTGGCGCTGTATACCAACTGTAAGTACACACTAATCGTTACATATGTTTATTGTGAAGCCATAGTCCCATTCAAAGTGTCCCACTGCACTACAGTCATGCTTACAATGGCTTTAGTCTGTGCCATCCTTACTAACAATATTCACAGGATACAAGAAGTAGTGTATTGTTCTATTTTATAGAAACTGTTTATCCCAAACAACTGGACCAAGTTGATGGAGCCATTGAGCTTGAGTGGAATGTTGAGAAGATGCTGAAGCAGTCTGGCGTGTTTTCTCATCAAAACACAGCTCTCCTCTCTATGGAGAATCATCTGCTGCCATCACATGCCAATTTACACACCGTCTACTCAATATTCTACATCAATATTCTCTCTGTATAATGCACACACTACACCAGACCTTTCAAATCCCACCCAGTTCTCTGTACAATCAACACACTTCACATATTAAACCCACCTTTCGTGGCTCATCCAAATATTCGCACAATGCACACTCTTTAGCCCACCCAGGTCACTACACACCTACTTCCATATCCCATTCAACAGTGTACAGACACTACAACACACTGCCCATAACCCACCCTGGTCCCTCTACACACACTTCAACCCACCTTTCACAGCCCACCCAGGTCTGTATAATAAACACACTACAATCCACCTTTCATAGCCCACCCAGGTCTGTGTAACAAACACTTGACAACCTACCTTCCACAGTCCACCCAGGCCTGAATAATTAGCGCACTACAACCCACCTTTCACAGCCGACCCAGGTCTGTTTAATAAACACACTACAACTGCCCTTCCACAGCCCACCCAGGTCTGTATAATAAACACACTACAACCCACCTTCCACAGCCCACTCAGGTCTGTATAATAAACACACTACAACCCACCTTCCACAGCCCACTCAGGTCAGTATAATAAACACACTAAAACCCACCCTCCACAGCCCACCCAGGTCTGTATAATAAACACAGTACAACCAACCTTTCATAGCCCACCCAGGTCTGTATAATAAACACTCAACAACCCACCTTCCACAGCCCACCCAGTTCTGTACCATAAACACTCAACAACCTACCTTCCACAGCCCACCCAGTTCTGTATAATAAACACACTACAACCCACCTTTCATAGCCCACCCAGGTCTGTATAATAAACACTCGACAACCTACCTTCCACAGTCCATCTGGGTCTGTACCATAAACACTCTACAACCGATCTCCCACTGCCCACCCAGGTCTGTGTAATAAACACTCGACAACCTACCTTCCACAGTCCATCTGGGTCTGTACCATAAACACACTACAACCCACCTTCCACAGCCCACCCAGGTCTCTATAATAAACACAGTACATCCCACCTTTCATATCCCACCCAGGTCTGTGTAATAAACACTCAACAACCTACCTTCCACAGTCCATATGGGTCTGTACCATAAACATTATACAACCCACCTTCCACAGCCCACCCAGGTCTGTATAATAAACATAGTCTGTACAATGCTGAAGATGGAGTGGCGTATTATTTCAGCACACATGGAAATCGTGTACGACAGCTGCCATCCTACACCATTGGCATGAAGCAAAACTATGACTTCTCCATCGAATGAACAGAAGTGTGAGAAGGGCTGTACCAAGGTGTCTTGGGTAGGCTGGCCCCACTTGTTCCTGTGGTTTAGTCCTATGGTCATGATCTCTTTCATGGATTTTCTCACAAATTAGGAAACAATTACAGGTCATCTCACATAACCACATTGCAAGGGGTAAATACTGAGAAAAGTGAACAGTTCAACTCCTTTCTCCAATGCATAAAATACATACGAGCTCACCTCAGCCAGTCTCATTTCTGATTCTTTCTGCAACTCATGATTTATATCTGGAATGAAAGGAAGGCAAATATTTTTACTTGTAGAGTCAACGTAGCCCTCACTGGTGCAGACAGTACATAGGTCCAAATTGTCTTATCCCACAATATCACAATCCACAAATGATCATGCATGCTCAGTGACTCCTTGTCTGTGCGTATAAACTGTGTACCAGTGGATAGCAACAGAGAGATATATGCTCAGTGACTCCCTGTCTGTGCTTACCTATTTCTTTGAATCAAGAAAACTTACACTTATGTCTACAATTTTTGTGCACTGACCTACAAAGAACGATACTGACAGCCATGATTCCCTGGCAATTTTCTGTTTTGTGGACTGTAAACAAATATTTCTATAAACCATCCAAGTATGGTTACAGTTTCTCAGACAAACACCAAACTAGAGAAGCTTACTGTCTCTCTAGCAACTTTACCACATTTGTGGAGTGTCAAAGCTGTCCACACCTGTATTAGTACTAGGAGCCTGTTACACTGGCCCATACCTATACCTCGACGGAATATTTAAACCATTCACACAGTCAGTGACTGTTGTCATGTACAGCTAATCATAGGCTTGCAGTGGCCACCCATAGGACACGGATAGCCAATCATGCGTAGAGTACAGCTAATCATAGGCTTGTCGTGGCCACCCATAGGACACGGATAGCCAATCATGCGTAGAGTACAGCTAATCATGGGCTTGCAGTGGCCACCCATAGGACACGGATAGCCAATCATGCGTAGAGATTTGCATATTAAAAATTACTCCTGCGAGTCGGCGTTGGAACTCCTTACAAGGAATTTTTTTTACTATCTTAGCTCAACATATGCATATCAAAGACCATTACCAACTTCCCACAATGGTGTCTTTTTCCACCTCAACGGATTATAACATACAAAGTGGCTGCTCTGCCATCTTAAGCATACCATAAACAGTTATAATTATGAGAGTATTATAATTTTGCCGTTTGTTGTTGAATCAATGACAAATTCTTGTAGCACTATCTAATGAGAGAATGATATCTGTGTATGATGATGTCATTCTCTTTTATTTTGGTTTAGACAGTATTTGATTGTATCACCTGACTTAAACATCATGCGTTTTACGAACTCTTCAATCACGCGAGCAGTCGGTGTTCCCTGAATGCCTTATTAAACTTGTCTGTAACTTATGCGGCTCACAACTGAGTCGTATCCCAGACTGCAGCTGAGTTATACAGGTGAAAAAGTTTTGTTTTAGCTTTTGTACACTTTTATGCTGTGTACAAATGTAGACGCAAAAACCTTCATATCCAATATCTTCATATTGTTTGATAAATGTTTAATAAAGGAACATGTTTGTGTCATCATGAAGGCTATACTGGATTTATACAGATTACTTAGAAATCTATGTTGCTTACATCTCACGGTGCATATTACTGTGGATTATTCATTGTGGCAAGACCCACACTAGCTGTGACATACTTGATATACAGTATATTATTCTGTTGTACTTTTATCAGCATACTGAGACTGACTATATGGTAAGACTGCAAGCTCTCAGTGAAATAGGACAAGAATGTTTATAAAATTTATCATGGACTTTGTATTCCTTCTTTACATATTTATTTCAGAGCTTTTTGTACAACGTGGTTAGATTAATGTTATTGATGTGTAATAAACATGCAATTACTAACTGCTCTGGTGTTTTGAAATGTCTGGTTTTGTTTAATATGTCATAGCAATGGATATTATAAACGAAAACACGGCGCACTGAATATCGGGGCCTCCTTGGCTCAGTTGGATAGCGCGCTAGCGCAGCGTAATGACCCAGGAGCCTCTTATCTGTGAGTTCAAGCACAGCTCATGCTGGCTTTCTCTCCGGACGTACAGCGGATGTCTTCCACCAACCTGCGGATGGTCGTGGGTTTCCACCTGGCTTTGCCCGGTTTCCTTCCATCATAATGCTGGCCACCGTCGTATAAGTGAAATATTCTTGAGTACGACGTAAAACACCAATCAAATAAATAAATAAATAAATGATTGAATATCTGATAAACATTGGTTGATGTTAATTTAGGGGTCTCATGGCAGGACATGCTGTTGTAAGCCGCTTTATTGACTGATTGCTATTTAGCGTCATATTTAAGCAGTTTTGCCACGTTACAAACGTTGCTTGGTGGTCTTTTTCCTTCGCGAACATCCAGAAAGGAGAATCAACATTTTACCCGTCTGAAGATGACAGTGAATGCAGTTAGTTTGAATAGTGATATATATAAATATATATATATGCCTAAAACGTTAGAGTATGTAACATTGATCTGCGCATTTCAAAACAAGAGGTACCAAATACAGATACTGATTCTTTACACGTTAAAGTCGTAAATATTTGCGTCAAATTGCATATATAATATCTGTCATCAATTATTTTCTGAGGAAAACACCACGTACAATGTTCATATGTTATAGCACTTCGTTGGCAAATTTAGTTATTTATCTAAAAAATTGTGAAGTACGACGTTAAACCGCAAGCATAGATACATACATAGCTATTTATCTCTTTGGAAGTTTACATTGTACTCAAGAATATTTCACTTATACCACAGCGGCCAGAATTATGATGAGAGGCAACCCGACAGAGCCCGGGAGAAACCTACGACAGTCCACAGGGTGGTCCCAGGTCTTTCGAGTTAAAGTTGGAGAGAAAGACAGCATAAGCTAGACTCGAACTCACAGCTATCAACACTGGTGATAGGACTCTTGGATAATAATGCTGCAATAACTAACTTTGGAGATCTCCAGGGCATTCCGAGAGATGAGCTAGCGGTCCTCAGTGGTACTAAGCCACGTGCTGCTCTATATGGATTGTTTATCCAATTAATATATTGCATATGCCGTGTATTTCTTTAATTTCACCGGTATGTCGAATTTCAAATATAACAGGCTAAGAATGACCCAACCCTAACCCATATATACGCACTGCGAACTGAGTTATAAGCTGCCACTGCTGACTCCTGCTAGTGCTGCTGAATTTCTCCTTTGTAATGTGGACACAGTATGTCACACCTTTTCTTAATTTGAATAAAACATCGCATTTCAATAGGAAAAAAGGTAGTATTCACCTAACCCTAGCCTAATCCTGGACAGAGACACCTGCTATTTGAGTGATGAACTGGCACTGCGGGCTCCTCAGCCACTTGTTACCGAGTCCATTCTTTATATACGTAGGCAGAATAAGTTGTGTATTTTCTTGATTTTATATGAATACAGTTTTGGAAACAGGAAAAGGTAGATTTACCTAACCTAGACATATGAGCACTGCTATCTGAGTGAAAACCAGTGTATAAATATCAGCCCTACCTCATATTATAAGCAGGGCTCAAATTAAACAAATTCTGTATCACACGTACTTTCATCCATTTTCTTGCTGTAGATAACATTCTATATATTCCTTTGGAAGGTCTGCAGCAACCTGCGGATGGTCGTGGGTTTCGGCTGGGATATGCCCCGTGTCCTCCCACCATAATACTTGCCGCCGCCCTACAAGCGAAATATACTTGAGTGCGGCGTAAAACACAATTCAAATAAATAAATATATAATCAGGCACAGTGTCAGAGAAATAGCGCATATTGACAAATAAATTTCGATTTGGTTATGTCTTGGTTTGAAGTGAATTTGGACTCGTAACATCCCCACTTCACAGAACCGTTGAAGACGAAGGAACATTAACATGAAGAATATATCAGGTAAAAGACCATTAAACACTGTAAATAAACATATGGTTGGCGTTATAGTGTGACGGATACCCTCTGGAGTCGCTACATCCAACTTTAGAACTTGATGTTTAAAACCCATAAAATGGTTGGAAAAATTTTTTAAAAAATCCATGGACCTATTTTGCTGGACAGCGTTTCTTGTAAATGATTTCAGCCTTTACTTTGACATGAAAACATTTCTTCATTGAAAACACGAATATAAGCCAACAGAGTGAGTGCAGAAAATTGTATGAAACTTGACGTATATCTTCTCGATATTCTTTATTTGTTTCGATTTCACACTGTCAAAGGTTGCATAAAACTTAGAGAGAAAAGCCTGGTTTATGGTATGCACAAATAATGGGGATATAGTTCTCTTTTTGCCAGATTAAAACTTTGAAATCGAAATTTTAACAGTATTAGTTATTAATTAATGATACAGTAATTATTTATTACACTGGAATGGCGTTGTTACACATCGGATGTACATGAATCGGATGTAAATTTTAAAAGTTGCAAGTTTGTGATTCAGGTGGCAGATTTTCTGCTAAACAGTTTCTTCACTGGGGTGACCGGCCTCTGAACACCAAATAATGGAGAAATAGTGAACACATCAGCCTTACAATTCTTTTAAATTATTTCCTATTTTTTTTTTATTTTTACAGCTTGTTACAACCACACTGAAATAGTTAGTTTTAATGACTACTTATGCCTAAGTATATGTATGGCGTAACATTAAACACCGAAAACACAGGGAGTGGTAGGCCTTTATTCAAACAGCTTCCTTTGTCTTGTTTCCATTGGTCCCATTTCCATTGACCAAGTTGAAATATTGTAAAGGCACTGAACTACAGATAAAATGACATGCATTTAATATGCTAAGTTTCAGTATATATTTGGCTGAAGTATAGACCACACATAACACCAAACAGGATACAGTAGTCACTGGGAAGAAGTGCCTGAATGAGCACAATCCTCACAATATATATATTGTGAGGTATGATATATATGTGCAGGTATGATATACATATGCAGTTTATATTTATTTATTTGGTGGTAGGAAACTGAGCAGAGCCTGAGCCTGGAGAAACCAACTGGCCTCTGCAAGTTGCTGGAAGATCTTCCCACATATGGTCAGACAGGAAGCCAGCATGAGCTAAACTTGAACTCACACCGACCTCATTGGTGTGAGGCTCCTGGGTCATTGTGCCGCTAACCATCTAGGCCACGGAGGCCTTATCACTTTACCTTACCTGTTCTGACACCATTGTGAAAGGGATGAAAGGACACTGTTGTCAACTGAGCATGCACACTCATGAAGAAATAAATTAATTTGATCACAACACAAATAAACTTTGAACCCTTTATTTATACTTATTTAACCAAAAAATATTACAAATGAACATGGACAAAGACATATTATTTGAACATTTACACCGATAAGGCAGTTAAAGTACTTTGGAAATTTATGGTATATGACCTTAAATTTGAACCATCACAAAAATTGTACCTTGTGTCTTATTCTGAGAGTTCTATTAATGTTATAAAGGTGTTTTGGGTTTTGTTTGGAAAGTAGGACGATATCCTAAGGAATAGGTAAGTTATCGCACCAAAAGTATATCTGACAACATTTATTTGCCTCTAAAACTGAACTCTGGGGGAAAATTTTAAGTCATTCACCTATATGTAATATACATTACACAATTTAAATATTATCACTTTCTACCTTCACTTTAACAAGTGGGCAAGAACTTTGCAATTTCTGCATTGATGTACTCATACTATCAGCAAGAATAATATGTAATGAGCTGATTATTACAAATATGTTATTAATGTTTACTCTTCTCCATATTTGGACGTTCCCGAGTATAGTCATTCGAGCATTACTGCACACAGTACATTTAAGTCTGTGAAAGGTGTAGGATGCATTTCTGTAGAAGGTCCTGGATTGATGGCTTGCATTTTGCTTGAAGTTCAATGAGATGAAGATAACGATGACAGTGCAAACTGTTCCACCACATCAGAAAATGGAGTGGTCAATCTGCCAATAAATATCACAGATGTTAATGAGAAAATATATATTTGACAGAGCTGCATGAAGAAAACATTTTTCATCAGGCAAATCAAATACTAGTACTTTAGAAGGAAAATGATACACCCATATGTGTTTCATACACACTGAATGCAAATCCTTGTTTACACAAACCAGAATGCCAGTTTGAAAACATGCTGTGCACTTGGTGTTGAAAGTGTCCACAGTATGTCTACTGACAGCAGGTAATGCCTCTCATTGAATTAATACCCATAATCAGGAGAAATTAAGAAAACATGACTGCTTTGGTTCACAAAAAGTATACTTTTTGGTAACATTTATGGCATTTACAACTGGAATGTGGTATTCCTCTTGAAGTAAGAGAAGGTTGTGGTTTCCCTCAGTCTGGTTTCCTCCCATCATAACACTGACTGCCATCATATAAGTGAAATATTCTTGAGCATGGCATAAAACACCAATCAAATAAAATACAAAACTCAGTCATGTGACATCAAAAATAACCTGTACACAGTTAGATTGAAGTTTTGCCTGATGAACTTAAATATCGTTCCATTTTTTTTCTGCGATGCCCAGAGAACAGCAGATAACACTAAAAAACTGCTGTTTTTCTCATTCTTAAAAGTCACACAACCAGGACCCATTGCTACGGTGAGGCTAAAAAGTGGTAAGCATGTAGATAAACTAACACTCTTTATTTTAGTGTGTTGTAACTATTTTGCCACACTGGACAGTTTTGCCTTTGGTGTAGCCTTTGTGATAGAGGTTTCTACACTGTCTGATTTAGTTCTGGCAATTTGTATAAAACTGAAGTTGACATCCTAAAAGCTGGAGGTGGGTACATCTCCTTAACAAATGATAGCCCAGCATAATGCCAATGCAAAGACACAAATTTTACCTTTGCAAACCAAAAGTAGGACAGAAAAAAAACAAACAAACAACTTGCACTTTCTGCAAAACAATTGTATGTGTAGCAGTTTTGGACGATGATTGTAAATATACAAACACATAACCTGAAGTGACATCCTTGAAACCAGAAGTGGGTATATCTCCTTATACTCCTATATTTAGCACATGTAACATCCCATCAGCTGATGCTATTTGGAAAAAAAATGCAATATGTCCATCAGCAAACTGGGTAATGTGACTTGGTGGCCATGTTGAATTTAGTGCAAAACCTTTAATAGCATGCTAGTCCATATAAGTCACTAAAATTTGGAAAATGTGAAATCCTTTTTATGTTTTTTGCAACCAGTTATTAGAAAACATTACATAAAACTATGCTATCTGATGAACTTTGAGATGCTGATTGCAAGTCACCAGAAGTTAGCAATTTTATTTTACTACAAGTGGAAAAAATGCAATGAAAATAACTGAAAATGGATTTTTTGAAACTAAGCAAACAAAGGGTTTATACACCGGTAGCTGGAGCAAAGAAAGTATAATAAACCTTCAAATTTGTTTGTAAACTACAATTGTAAGTATTGTAGATCGAAGAAAAACAAAAGAATAAAATGTGAGAATAGGTTAAAAAAAAGAGAAACTTGTCCCCTAAATAAATAAAGATTTCAATAAAATTGCTCATCAAAGTAATTAGTGTGCATGAAATGTGGAACGCTGAAGTATTTACATTATCTACACTCACAGAGCTTTGTTGAGTAAGCTTGGATGGGTGATGGTATATGTACGATAAATGTACCCTTTAGAGGCAAATTATAAGAATGGAATTAATAAACAAACCTGCTAGGGCAGTGGCCAAATATGATGAAATTCATGAATATTTGTTTTTCAACCAGACAGCTACTACATGAACATGCTTTATTATTTGTGTATTCTGTAGCTTTTGTTATGTAACTTTCTTTTTTAACCTTGTGTATTTATTTCTTTACTAACTTAACTGTTGTTTAATGACATACTAATGTGATGGCAGTAACTTTTATGGGTGGAGGAAGCTGGAGAAAACCCATATGTTGTCAAATGTTTACTGTTACCAATGTGCCCCAAGCTGTGAGAGAGGGAAAAACCTTTTTAAAAAAGCAAGTTGGCGTGACGTTAAAGACTATTTATAACATTACCATTATTTATTTATATAACTGGAGCTTTATACAGTACTCAAAAATATTTGACTTACATGATGATAGCCAGTATTAAACCGGGCAAATCTTGGGGAAAACTCACGACCATCTACAGCTTGCTGGCAGACCTTCAAGGATACGAATATAACATTAAGAATAAAGTTAACAGAATCAATGATATGCATGAAGTTGAAAAGTAAAGCACCCTCAAGGTCATAATTATGGCAAATTAAGATTTATACGACACACGAAATATGCAACAATTATTCATGGAGTAAGCTGGATTTCAAACTTGATGTGAGGTTACACAAAATGAACACATGCACACAAAATTTTATGAGAATGAGACAATGAGATCTGTGTGATAGATAGGTGGACAGAGTACAGGTGAGCAGACAGAATGACAAATCAAAATTAATGTCTGTTGCTGATTTTGAAGAATGTGATTAATGGCAAACAAGGCAGTCAGTGAACACCTGTAGCTCTCCTGACTGAGCAGTTCATAAAACTGTATAATGTTCAGCGAGATATGTTCAAATCCTGTCCTCTAAACCAAAATACAGCAGAATGACACAGACACATACACGTCATTCATACATTAGATAGTACTAAGATGTCGGAATTAAATCAAAAAGAAAGGCCAAAATTATTATGTACTGTCAGAAATATGACTGTTTATTATATACATAGCAGATATAGATTTCAGAGCAGCTTCATAGTCAGGTCATCAAACTACATAAAGTAGAATACAGAAAATATTTAAATTCAGAAAATATTGATTCTGTGACAAATTCAGTGATCAGCACATTTCCACAGTTTTCAAGATAAACAACTAATTTCTGCACCCTTCATTTGTTCGAACATGCTCTATCTGCATTTTAAATTTCAGCTTAATCGCATTAAACCTTGTCAAGAAAATGACACATAAACACTTTCAGTCAATCGTAATATTGCAGAAACAGTACATTAATTGAATGGTGTCTATGCATTGATAGAAAGCACATATTCTTCGTAACCATCAATGCACTGTACGTACACTACATAATATGTACATATAAATGTGTCAAATGTAGTCAATCAACCTGTGGGCAATGTTTAAAGGCGTGTATGTCCTCTTCTTTTCCACACAGCTCAAGGATTTTCAGCATACTTACAGAACATACATAGCCCTATTATACAGTCATTTTCAGCTTACAACTATAGCAGTTTTCTGTCTAGTGTCCAGCAAATACTGGGATAATTGCGATTTTTCACAGCTTAATCACAATTTAGGTCAAAAGTATACACATCAAGAAAAAAAAATAAGACCGGGTTCGAGATAAGAACATCAAACTATGTCGGGTGACATACTTACAATATTTCTACATTCATTCAAGACACAAACAGGTTGTATATGCATTATGTAACATGTCTTGTAAATGTGCCAAAAAGTCGTAAATCGGCCTTTTTTCAAATTTTGAAACCCTGTATATCCTGTCTTAAGACAACTCAAACATTTTCAGCATACATACAGTACATATATAGTCCCTTTCAATCAGCAATCTTGAACTCTACAGGTGTATCAGTTTTCTGTCACAAGACCTACAAATATGGGGAAATTGCAAATTTCTGATCACAATTTGCAACATAACTACATCTTACAGGAAAAAAATAAGAACAAATTCGTGATCTGGACATCAAATTATGTCAGATAGCATATTTAGAATACTGAAATTCCAAAAAACACACACACACAACAAAAACGTGATATCACTTCCTCTGTATCATGTAAAACCTAATTTGCATAAACATTGCATTCTTTCTTCCAAACAGTCTCCAGGGAACGCTTGTTATGTGTGCTAAATTTCAAGACAATCAGACAGGGTTCTGGAGAAAATGACTCTCAAACATTTTCATATCAAATGTATATGGCCGCCACGTCACATGACGTGAGGACACCCAAATCTTTACTCGTAAGAGCACATCTCCAGGTCTGTCACCTATCTAAGTTTCACGCATTTCTGTCGAGCCTCGTTCGCTTAGAAGTTTTTCAATTTTGAGAATGAAAAAACTGCAAATTTTTTGGCATGTACTACTTTCGGGTTGTTGACGTCACTTTCGGTAATGCAAAATTTGTCTGCCTGCCTTGGGATGATTGCATCTCTAGCTTCACTAGTTAAGGAGGTATACCCACTTCTGGTTTGATAATGTCACTTCCGGTTTTGCAAAAATTGTATTTTCGGAATCAGCGTCAAAAACTGCATATGACAGGACTATTTGCAGAACATCACCTGAACAAGTGTAGACATTATTAGCAAAAAACGAAATTTGGGGTTACAAGACAATTTAACCCAATAGCAAGCTTGTACAATTTTCAACCAAGAAAGTTCTCATTCTCAAACTTAACAAGCCTAGGCTTTGTACACATTCAGTTGAAATTTCTGCTCAGTCACATCAGCCGTTCTGGAGAAGAAGATTTTTTTCAGGTTTTCATCAAAATCCAAGATGGTCGCCAAGTCACGCGACAAAATCTACCTAAAAGTTAGGATGCACAACTTCAAGTCCTACAGTCCCCACAATATGCCTGAAATATTGCCAATGCAGCTTTTTGCCATAATCATTCATTCGTTCAAGTCCTACAGACAGACATGTTAAAATTTCATAAACTTCAGAATAACCATTTTCACCAGAAACGCGGCACAATTTTGGTGAGAATAATAATAAAGACAAATAATCTTAACGAACACAAGAGGGAATGGCTTGAACACCTAATTAAGATCTTGCCATGAAATAAACAAAAAAGGCATAAAATATTACAGTGTCTTAAATTCATAACATGCATAAAGAATGCAGAGCAGTGACTTCATATGTTATAGATTTGTAAATCGTTGTGGTTGTAAACGATGCCACTGTGGACTGTGGTATTTGTATACACATGGTGAACTGCATTTGGCAATCCGTGTACTGTTTGTGGCAATTGCAATCCTGTGATTGGTCAATTCCATGTTACAGGCACTACATTCAGATTGTTTTTTTTTATTCATTTTTTCAGTGGGAATATATGAAAAGAGCCAATGATATTAAGAGACACTGACTAATCATAATAGAGGCTAGTTTGTATAGTGTGACGGGTGCTGCAGACAACAGTGACTACTGACGTGTCACTTTGACATCTTCCCAGATCCCTGTGATTTGTTGTAAGACTGAACCTTAATTTTGTGGTTGAACTGACTGACTTGACTGAAACTTATGCTGCTTTAGCACAAGGAAGCACCAATCAAATAAAACTGTCAAAAAGGAAAACTTGAAGTTTTAAATGTAAATGTTTAACTGTCAAGTGGTGCATAAGTGATAGGTTCTGAAGGTGTCAATGGATGTCGGGGATACATAACAGGTAGGTGCTTTTGGTGCATATAAACTCTGAAACTGGACATGCCTAGCAGAATAAAATTATTCAGTGAAGCTCACATTAGATATGAGATTTTGTACTTTTTGAGAAACACAGTGTTTGCCATGGCCAAAGGACAGAGAAAGAGACAGGTGTCAAGGTTTAGGAAAAGAAAAAAACTATTCAATCAGAGGCAATAAAGCAACACTCAGGCTGGTAGGAATGTGCCAAAAACATATGTACATATGAGCAACAGCAGCTGTGTGAGATTGCATGGATTGGACAAAAATTGAATGTGTGAACTTGTTGGACTGCGATCTACAGCCCTATGATGTTGGTGTACTGGCCCATTCGCTCCCACTGTCAAGGACTCTTACCAGCAGGCTGAACGCCAGAGATCAAAAGCTGAGCAAAACACCTACAGACTGCTGCACCTGGGAAAGACCGCCGAGCTGTAGAATACTGCATCTGCCGACCACTGGACCACAACATCATACTGTCCTGAAGGGCTGAACTGAGATTTGAACAGCGAGGTGCCTTGGGGTGTGTGCGTCACAGAGAGGTTTGCCTGTGCTGAGTGCGGCTTCTCATCTAAAAGTAGAAAGTTGTACCATGGAGATACTATCAGGCAAAAATTGATTTATTTAATTTATCTGATTGGTGTTTTACGCAGTACTCAAGAATACATCACTTATACGATGACAGCCAGCATTATGGTGGGTGGAAACCGTTTGCATGCCGTTTGTTGCACTCATTGCAATGTAGTTTGAGACAGTCTAGTCAAGCACAATGAGGCATCAATAGTACAGATAAGGTGAAACACATAACAACCGATGCGGACAGTTCATTATACCCAGTAGCCAAGGACCACTGAGTCAGTGCACCATCTGGACACACACCACTTGGGGAAAAGCCATTGCAGCAAGGTGAAAGTGATGGCATTCTGTGACAACGTGTTCCCCACAAGGACAGCGGAGTGAAAGAAAGACAGGAAACTGGCTTTGCGGACGACTTTGCATCTAGGTGAAACAGTAGGTGCACAGAGGCCTACTGACAGACTCCAAGTGACATACAGGACTTCATATGTAGAAACCTGACTTTCGTAACAGATGCCATTGTCCTGTGTTATCAGGGAAATCACTGTTTGTGCAAGCAGTATTTGGCTATGACTGAGGAGGATGGCAATTTAATAGATGATCCAGCTAAAAATTTCCATATTTTCAATACTTTCTTCTCAACTGTCCCCATTCTTTAATAGATATTAATAATATAAACAAGGACAATTTTGTTCAAAGTCTTGAAAAACTCAGGGAACAAGTTGAGAGAAAAGTTCTTCATGATACTTTTTACTCCATACCAAATATCTTGTACGTTTCTGTTTTACAATACCTTTTAAGGCTTGATATAGATAAGGCTAGTGATCTAGACAATGTCAATTCTAAATTTCTTTCATCATCTGCGCCTATTATTGCAAAATCTTTTACCATGCTAATAAACAAATGTGTTATGACCAGACATGGTTATCCCTCTTCACAAAAGGGGTTCAAAGTTGAAAACTATCATCCAATATCTGTCCTACTCATTTTTTCAAAAATCACTGAACGACATTTACATAACTGTTTATATGAGTATCTCTCAAATTTTAAATTATTGAGCAAAAATAAATGTGGTTTTTGCCCCTCTTACGCTCTTGTGGAACTGTATTGCTGAAAATGGTTGAACACTGGTTTACGGCGACAGATAACACTGAAGTTATTGGAACTGTACCTGTAGACTTCAAGCAGGCATTTGATACTGTTAATCACAATATATTACTTAAAAAACTTAAAGCATACAAATTCACTCAACTGCTCTTACATTCTTCCAGTGATACCTATCCAACACACAACAAATGGTTGTTGTTGGAGGAGAAATGTATAATGCTAAGGATATTAAAGCCAGTGTCTTGCAAGGCTGGCTCCATATTGCGGCCTTTACTTTTTATACTATACATAAATGATCTACCATTATTTCTAAAGAACAATCTTATTATTTCTAATTATTTCTAAAGGGGCAATCTTCCACTCATTTGGCTTGTTCTCTGTATATGTGTGTCAGGGTTCCAGACAGCAGGAGGGCAGAAAAGGGTCGATAATGGGGCGTCTTCCACTACCCTACTTCCCCCGCTGGTTGGGACAGTTGCAGTGACAGCACTATTGGTTGTGTTGTTGAGTGTGTATGTATGAATGTATGTCACTTTTCAAAATACACAATGCTTTCTTTTATTTTATAAATACTGATGTATTTTTTTTTTATGTATTTTAATCTTTTCATATGTTTCCTACATACTGTTTTCTCTTTGAAGGTCTTTGGGAAGATCAGTTTCAGTGGAAATTGACCGAGCTACCTTCAATAAATAAAGATATTATTATTATCATATTATTAATATGTATGGGGAGGAACCAAAGGAGATAACTGCATTAAAAATAGTGTTTAGTGAGTGACAATTTTGAACTTGTTGCTAGCCCTTAGACTGACTATACAATCAGGCAACGTGTGGCTTTTAGCCTTGGACAATCTGCTCTGAGTAAAACAAGCCACTTGCTGAGTACTAACAAGGCAGAGGCTTTTAACCTGGCCATCAGTAAATGAGTTCCCAAAAACAAACTTTTCTCTCAAAATTTTGAAGAGAGAACACACAGCTGCCTGGAAGGGAGGAAAACAGACAGAGCTAAACCCTCTGCCACAAAGGCCATTGTGAAATGCTTAGGCCTGAACAACATACACTTTTATGGGAGACTTAAGGATGAGCTACACACAAGCTCTCAATGACACTAAAATGCACTGTTTTCTTCTGTCCCTGACAACTGTGGTTTAATAAAGGAAAGAACAAAAAATAAAGGAGTTCACGTTTGGGAATGTTTTGATTCATGCGTGAACGAGTTCCCCACTGATGCAGATAAGAAAAGTTTGAGGGAGTGTATGAACAGAAAATTACATTAGCAAAAAACATTTAAATGAATTATAATACCCCAAAGAAATGTGAAGATACTAGGTATGACCCAGTTATTAATATGTATAGTGAAAGCAAATACATTAAATGGCACACTTGTGTGACAAATACTGATAGCCAAAAATTTTTAAACCTAAATTGTTAAGATGAGTATTGATTACAGATGTACTTACAAGACAAACAACCTTAGAAACTAAGTAATATGTAAAAATGAAGCACAAACAATATGAATGAATAGGTGAAAACCAATTAAGTGACTACCCCCTGTATCAGTCAATGTTGAACTCTCCAAGGACAAGCTTGCACAGCTCCACCACTTGTGAGCACTGAATAGTTAGACACATCAGCTTAGAGAATTGGTGGGCTCCAAATGAAGGGGATAACCTGTAACAAGAGTTATTATTTTGTCACCCAAGAATTTGAAACACTGTTTAGACATTAAAATGATATTGGCAGCTGAATTACATGTGCATACAAAACAAATGATGAAATGGTGGAAAAGAAAATATGTGTGTAATAAACTGATTATTAGCGTTAGTAGTATGTAAAGTAAAACTCTAGGTTATATTTATTTCTTTATTTTATTTGATTGGTGTTTTATGCCGTACTCAAGAATATTTCACTTATACGACGGCGGTCAGCATTATGGTGGGTGGAAACTGGGCCGAGCCCGGGGGAAATCCATGACAATCCGCAGGTTGCTGACAGACCTTCCCACTTACGGCTGAAGAGGAACTCTAGGTTATAGGCAGGCAAGAAAACAGCGATGGAATACACAGTATCTAAATGCTTAACATAACTAGGCATAGTTCAACTACTACATTTAAGTTATACACACAAAAAAAAAATAAAGAGTACAAACAAGCCAGAATTTTTGACAATGTGCATCGATGTGACTTTAGAGTTGACAGCCTGAACTTCACAGCGCATTTGGTGAGAGTGCACATTGTATGGTCCTACTTCATGCACACTGAAACAGAGAACAATATGAATATCAGAGAAAGCTTGATATAAAGGAACTTGAGGGTAAATTTTAATATTTGTGAGTGAAATTTACAGCAGATAACTGCCCATGCACATAACAAAATGAGAAATGAGAAGTGATTATTGCAAAATGGCTGTAATTTCCCCTTTGACCTTTATGAAACTGAATTTGAAAGAAATGTGTAGTGGTAATTTTGTAACATAACTTCATACTTATTTGCAGAATGCTGAGGTAGTTTCCAGCGATTTGAGATTATAGGTACAAGTGTGAAATACACAGAAAGTTTTCGTTTGGCCAGGATAAAATATGGTAGCCTGGATGTAATGTATGATAACAATACATCAAGTTAAGAATTACCAACTTGGAATGAGTGTACAATTTGCTTACATGTACTTATGTAATCGCTGAAGGATTTCCCTACGTGGGTGACACAAGGATTCAAACTTGGGTCTCCACAGCCAACGTCCAGCGCTCTACCAACAGAGCTAAAGGGAAATTTCCACTAGCTACTGCTAGTATAAGCACTGGAAATCTGCTCCTGTTACACTCCTCCCCACTTAAATCCTCCCCTCTCTCCCAAAACACACCCACGATCACTGGCCCAGAGCTCCACACTTCTTGGAACCTGTTGGGTCAAGGTACCAGTGGAATGGTTGAAAGATTTTGCTACGTCGGTCAAATTCGAACTCGGGTTTCTGCAGCTGATGTCCAGCGCTCTACCAACTGAGCTAACAGGCAATTCCTGCTAACTACTGCTAGTATAAGCACTGGAAAGCTGCTCCAGTTACACATATACACTGCCGTGGAACCCAGTTGTCAATGAAACATATGTTTGTTTACACAGCCACTCAGAACAACACCCGGTGACCTAAAGCCCTGACTAATGCACCTTACCTACAAGATTTGTAAGTTACCGTGCCAACATACATGTACGTAATCATGTGTTGATTATATTATTCATTTGATTCGTGTTTTACGTTGCAAACAAGTATTGAAAGCCAAAATTGAAACTGAAGTTAAAGTATAGTTGCGAAGGGCAGCAATTGCAGGAATATGCTCTGTGCGTTGTACATGAATTATAACTGAGTTAAGTTGTAATTATATAATTATAATTAAATCATAATTTAACTCAGCGACCCCACGGTGTCTTGCAGTTACAATGTCTTGTAATACTGCACCCACTGATAAAATTGGGGGACGGACAGGAGTTACCAGATAACACCCCCTATTGGCAAAATGGGGAACTAAAGTAATTGCTGCACCAGAAAAATCAGCATTTAGGTCCATTTACCTCTCTGTTACTTATGACGTACTGGTCACTGCCAGGATCCCGGGTGCTCGAAACTATATGAATCCTGATCCCCAGTCGGAATTTCAAGGTTTAAAATTCACACGTTTAAAGGCGAACCAAATGCGATTAAATGATTTTTTTCATGCTATAAGGTACATGCATTAATAACAATATGTTATTGTTAAACTATAAATGCTCGGTACCATACCGGTACTGCACACAGGTACCTAATCTATAGCTGTACGTATGTGTAAATAATACACACGTGGTTGTTGTTTCACCATTTTCTACTTCGCTGTGGGCTTTGTATTGTGGCATTTGATTGGTCGAATGACGCCCTGCCAATGTCACA
>NW_027018472.1:0-23096 GCF_032854445.1 Liolophura sinensis
AAGTATTGGTCCGAGAGCAACGCGGTTTGCACCATTCGATTTCTCGTCACAAAATACGTCGGATTAGCCTCTTACCAGCAGGCATTGGAACATTTTTTCCACTTTTGGATTTTTGCCTTGTCCTTTTGCTAATTGAAATCGGCTACATGTACTATGTACCATCGCGACTGGTCATTACTATATTCAACTTTTGATTATAAGTTATGTGCCCTTCGGTAGCCCAGAAGACGTCAAATCTTGGGCCAAGCCCATTTAACTCACCCAGCAAATGTCTTACTTCTAAGTCGAAGATAAACTCAATGTCCTTTATCTACATGTAGAAAAACCACACCATTTTTATATAAAAAAACACAAGGTACTTGATACAGTCTGCTGTAAAAAGTACAATTGACACTGACCTACATCAATAAGGTGCCAAAAGATGCGCAATTGGGTCAGGCATCTCAGTGTTGAAAATTGCAAATTTCCTGGTTTCCATGGAGTAAGAGCCGTTGCTGGGCACGTGATTTTGACATAAATGATGATTCAATTGTGGCTACAGCCAAAAGTATTGGTCGGAGAGCAACGCGGTTTGCACCATTCGATTTCTCGTCACAAAAATACGTCGATTAGCACTCTTACCAGCAGCATTGAACATTTTTTCCACTTTGGATTTTTGTCTGGTCCTTTTGCTAATTGAAATCGGCTACATGTACTATGTACCATCGCGACTGGTCATTACTATATTCAACTTTTGATTATAAGTTATGTGCCCTTCGGTAGCCCAGAAGACGTCAAATCTTTGGGCCAAGCCCATTTAACTCACCCAGCAAATGTCTTACTTCTAAGTCGAAGATAAACTCAATGTCTTTATCTACATGTAGAAAAACCACACCATTTTTATATAAAAAAACACAAGGTACTTGATACAGTCTGCTGTAAAAAGTACAATTGAACACTGACCCACATCAATAAGGTGTCAAGAGATTGCGCAATTGGGTTCAGGCATCTCCAGGTGTTGAAAAATTGCAAATTTCCTTGGTTCCATGAAGTAAGAGCCGTTGCTGGGCACGTGATTTTGACATAAATGATCATTCAATGTGGCTACAGCCAAAAGTATTGGTCGGAGAGCAACGCGGTTTGCACCATTCGATTTCTCGTCAAAAATACGTCGGATTAGCCTCTTACCAGCAGCATTGGAACATTTTTTCCACTTTTGGATTTTGCCTGGTCCTTTTGCTAATTGAAATCGGCTACATGTACTATGTACCATCGCGACTGGTCATTACTATATTCAACTTTTGATTATAAGTTATGTGCCCTTCGGTAGCCCAGAAGACGTCAAATCTTTGGGCCAACCCATTTAACTCACCCAGCAAATGTCTTACTTCTAAGTCGAAGATAAACTCAATGTCTTTATCTACATGTAGAAAAACCACACCATTTTTATATAAAAAACACAAGGTACTTGATACAGTCTGGTGTAAAAAGTACAATTGAACACTGACCCACATCAATAAGGTGTCAAAAGATGCGCAATTGGGTCAGGCATCTCCAGGTGTTGAAAAATTGCAAATTTCCTTTGTTTCCATGGAGTAAGAGCCGTTGCTGGGCACGTGATTTTGACATAAATGATGATTCAATTGTGGCTACAGCCAAAAGTATTGGTCGGAGAGCAACGCGGTTTGCACCATTCGATTTCTCGTCACAAAATACGTCGGATTAGCCTCTTACCAGCAGCATTGGAACATTTTTTCCACTTTTGGATTTTTGCCTGGTCCTTTTTGCTAATTGAAATCGACTACATGTACTATGTACCATCGCGACTGGTCATTACTATATTCAACTTTTGATTTTATAAGTTATGTGCCCTTCGGTAGCCCAGAAGACGTCAAATCTTTGGGCCAAGCCCATTTAACTCACCCAGCAAATGTCTTACTTCTAAGTCGAAGATGAACTCAATGTCTTTATCTACATGTAGAAAAACCACACCATTTTTATATAAAAAACACAAGGTACTTGATACAGTCTGCTGTAAAAAGTACAATTGAACACTGACCCACATCAATAAGGTGCCAAAAGATGCGCAATTGGGCCAGGCATCTCCAGGTGTTGAAAAATTGCAATTTCCTTGGTTTCCATGGAGTAAGAGCCGTTGCTGGGCACGTGATTTTGACACAAAAAAATCATTCAATTGTGGCTACAGCCAAAAGTATTGGTCGGAGAGCAACGCGGTTTGCACCACTCGATTTCTCGTCACAAAATACGTCGGATTAGCCTCTTACCAGCAGCATTGGAACATTTTTCCACTTTTGGATTTTTGCCTGGTCCTTTTGCTAATTGAAATCGGCTACATGTACTATGTACCATCGCGACTGGTCATTACTATATTCAACTTTTGATTATAAGTTATGTGCCCTTCGGTAGCCCAGAAGACGTCAAATCTTTGGGCCAAGCCCATTTAACTCACCCAGCAAATGTCTACTTCTAAGTCGAAGATAAAGTCAATGTCTTTATCTACATGTAGAAAAACCACACCATTTTAAATAAAAACCACAAGATACTTAATAGAGTCTGCTGTAAAAAGTACAATTGAACACTGACCCACATCAATAAGGTGCCAAAAGATGCGCAATTGGGTCAGGCATCTCCAGGTGTTGAAAAATTGCAAATTTCCCTGGTTTCCATGGAGTAAGAGCCGTTGCTGGGCACGTGATTTTGACACAAAAAATCATTCAATTGTGGCTACAGCCAAAAGTATTGGTCGGAGAGCAACGCGGTTTGCACCACTCGATTTCTCGTCACAAAATACGTCGGATTAGCCTCTTACCAGCAGCATTGGAACATTTTTTCCACTTTTGGATTTTGCCTGGTCCTTTTGCTAATTGAAATCGGCTACATGTACTATGTACCATCGCGACTGGTCATTACTATATTCAACTTTTGATTATAAGTTATGTGCCCTTCGGTAGCCCAGAAGACGTCAAATCTTTGGGCCAAGCCCATTTAACTCACCCAGCAAATGTCTTACTTCTAAGTCGAAGATAAAGTCAATGTCTTTATCTACATGTAGAAAAACCACACCATTTTTAAATAAAAACCACAAGATACTTAATAGAGTCTGCTGTAAAAAGTACAATTGAACACTGACCCACATCAATAAGGTGCCAAAAGATGCACAATTGGGCCAGGCATCTCCAGGTGTTGAAAAATTGTAAATTTCCTTGGTTTCCATGGAGTAAGAGCCGTTGCTGGGCACGTGATTTTGACATAAATGATGATTCAATTGTGGCTACAGCCAAAAGTATTGGTCGGAGAGCAACGCGGTTTGCACCATTCGATTTCTCGTCACAAAATACGTCGGATTAGCCTCTTACCAGCAGCATTGGAACATTTTTTCCACTTTTGGATTTTTGCCTGGTCCTTTTGCTAATTGAAATCGGCTACATGTACTATGTACCATCGCGACTGGTCATTACTATATTCAACTTTTGATTATAAGTTATGTGCCCTTCGGTAGCCCAGAAGACGTCAAATCTTTGGGCCAAGCCATTTAACTCACCCAGCAAATGTCTTACTTCTAAGTCGAAGATAAACTCAATGTCTTTATCTACATGTAGAAAAACCACACCATTTTTATATAAAAAACACAAGGTACTTGATACAGTCTGCTGTAAAAAGTACAATTGAACACTGACCCACATCAATAAGGTGTCAAAAGATGCGCAATTGGGTCAGGCATCTCCAGGTGTTGAAAAATTGCAAATTTCCTTGGTTTCCATGGAGTAAGAGCCGTTGCTGGCACGTGATTTTGACATAAATGATGATTCAATTGTGGCTACAGCCAAAAGTATTGGTCGGAGAGCAACGCGGTTTGCACCATTCGATTTCTCATCACAAAATACGTCGGATTAGCCTCTTACCAGCAGCATTGGAGCATTTTTTCCACTTTTGGATTTTTTGCCTGGTCCTTTTGCTAATTGAAATCGGCTACATGTACTATATACCATCGCGACTGGTCATTACTATATTCAACTTTTGATTATAAGTTATGTGCCCTTCGGTAGCCCAGAAGACGTCAAATCTTTGGGCCAAGCCCATTTAACTCACCCAGCAAATGTCTTACTTCTAAGTCGAAGATAAACTCAATGTCTTTATCTACATGTAGAAAAACCACACCATTTTTATATAAAAAACACAAGGTACTTGATACAGTCTGCTGTAAAAAGTACAATTGAACACTGACCCACATCAATAAGGTGTCAAAAGATGCGCAATTGGGTCAGGCATCTCCAGGTGTTGAAAAATTGCAAATTTCCTTGGTTTCCATGGAGTAAGAGCCGTTGCTGGGCACGTGATTTTGACATAAATGATGATTCAATTGTGGCTACAGCCAAAAGTATTGGTCGGAGAGCAACGCGGTTTGCACCATTCGATTTCTCGTCACAAAATACGTCGGATTAGCCTCTTACCAGCAGCATTGGAACATTTTTCCACTTTTGGATTTTTGCCTGGTCCTTTTGCTAATTGAAATCGGCTACATGTACTATATACCATCGCGACTGGTCATTACTATATTCAACTTTTGATTATAAGTTATGTGCCCTTCGGTAGCCCAGAAGACGTCAAATCTTTGGGCCAAGCCCATTTAACTCACCCAGCAAATGTCTTACTTCTAAGTCGAAGATAAACTCAATGTCTTTATCTACATGTAGAAAAACCACACCATTTTTATATAAAAAACACAAGGTACTTGATACAGTCTGCTGTAAAAAGTACAATTGAACACTGACCCACATCAATAAGGTGTCAAAAGATGCGCATTGGGTCAGGCATCTCCAGGTGTTGAAAAATTGCAAATTTCCTTGGTTTCCATGGAGTAAGAGCCGTTGCTGGGCACGTGATTTTGACATAAATGATGATTCAATTGTGGCTACAGCCAAAAGTATTGGTCGGAGAGCAACGCGGTTTGCACCATTCGATTTCTCGTCACAAAATACGTCGGATTAGCCTCTTACCAGCAGCATTGGAACATTTTTTCCACTTTTGGATTTTTGCCTGGTCCTTTTGCTAATTGAAATCGGCTACATGTACTATGTACCATCGCGACTGGTCATTACTATATTCAACTTTTGATTATAAGTTATGTGCCCTTCGGTAGCCCAGAAGACGTCAAATCTTTGGGCCAAGCCCATTTAACTCACCCAGCAAATGTCTTACTTCTAAGTCGAAGATAAACTCAATGTCTTTATCTACATGTAGAAAAACCACACCATTTTTATATAAAAAACACAAGGTACTTGATACAGTCTGCTGTAAAAAGTACAATTGAACACTGACCCACATCAATAAGGTGTCAAAAGATGCGCAATTGGGTCAGGCATCTCCAGGTGTTGAAAAATTGCAAATTTCCTTGGTTTCCATGGAGTAAGAGCGTTGCTGGGCACGTGATTTTGACATAAATGATGATTCAATTGTGGCTACAGCCAAAAGTATTGGTCGGAGAGCAACGCGGTTTGCACCATTCGATTTCTCGTCACAAAATAAGTCGGATTAGCCTCTTACCAGCAGCATTGGAACATTTTTTCCACTTTTGGATTTTTGCCTGGTCCTTTTGCTAATTGAAATCGGCTACATGTACTATGTACCATCGCGACTGGTCATTACTATATTCAACTTTTGATTATAAGTTATGTGCCCTTCGGTAGCCCAGAAGACGTCAAATCTTTGGGCCAAGCCCATTTAACTCACCCAGCAAATGTCTTACTTCTAAGTCGAAGATAAACTCAATGTCTTTATCTACATGTAGAAAAACCACACCATTTTTATATAAAAAACACAAGGTACTTGATACAGTCTGCTGTAAAAAGTACAATTGAACACTGACCCACATCAATAAGGTGCCAAAAGATGCGCAATTGGGTCAGGCATCTCCAGGTGTTGAAAAATTGCAAATTTCCTTGGTTTCCATGGAGTAAGAGCCGTTGCTGGGCACGTGATTTTGACATAAATGATGATTCAATTGTGGCTACAGCCAAAAGTATTGGTCGGAGAGCAACGCGGTTTGCACCATTCGATTTCTCATCACAAAATACGTCGGATTAGCCTCTTACCAGCAGCATTGGAGCATTTTTTCCACTTTTGGATTTTTGCCTGGTCCTTTTGCTAATTGAAATCGGCTACATGTACTATATACCATCGCGACTGGTCATTACTATATTCAACTTTTGATTATAAGTTATGTGCCCTTCGGTAGCCCAGAAGACGTCAAATCTTTGGGCCAAGCCCATTTAACTCACCCAGCAAATGTCTTACTTCTAAGTCGAGATAAACTCAATGTCTTTATCTACATGTAGAAAAACCACACCATTTTTATATAAAAAACACAAGGTACTTGATACAGTCTGCTGTAAAAAGTACAATTGAACACTGACCCACATCAATAAGGTGTCAAAAGATGCGCAATTGGGTCAGGCATCTCCAGGTGTTGAAAAATTGCAAATTTCCTTGGTTTCCATGGAGTAAGAGCAGTTGCTGGGCACGTGATTTTGACATAAATGATGATTCAATTGTGGCTACAGCCAAAAGTATTGGTCGGAGAGCAACGCGGTTTGCACCATTCGATTTCTCGTCACAAAATACGTCGGATTAGCCTCTTACCAGCAGCATTGGAACATTTTTTCCACTTTTGGATTTTTGCCTGGTCCTTTTGCTAATTGAAATCGGCTACATGTACTATGTACCATCGCGACTGGTCATTACTATATCAACTTTTGATTATAAGTTATGTGCCCTTCGGTAGCCCAGAAGACGTCAAATCTTTGGGCCAAGCCCATTTAACTCACCCAGCAAATGTCTTACTTCTAAGTCGAAGATAAACTCAATGTCTTTATCTACATGTAGAAAAACCACACCATTTTTATATAAAAAACACAAGGTACTTGATACAGTCTGCTGTAAAAAAGTACAATTGAACACTGACCCACATCAATAAGGTGTCAAAAGATGCGCAATTGGGTCAGGCATCTCCAGGTGTTGAAAAATTGCAAATTTCCTTGGTTTCCATGGAGTAAGAGCCGTTGCTGGGCACGTGATTTTGACATAAATGATGATTCAATTGTGGCTACAGCCAAAAGTATTGGTCGGAGAGCAACGCGGTTTGCACCATTCGATTTCTCGTCACAAAATAAGTCGGATTAGCCTCTTACCAGCAGCATTGGAACATTTTTTCCACTTTTGGATTTTTCCCTGGTCCTTTTGCTAATTGAAATCGGCTACATGTACTATGTACCATCGCGACTGGTCATTACTATATTCAACTTTTGATTATAAGTTATGTGCCCTTCGGTAGCCCAGAAGACGTCAAATCTTTGGGCAAGCCCATTTAACTCACCCAGCAAATGTCTTACTTCTAAGTCGAAGATAAACTCAATGTCTTTATCTACATGTAGAAAAACCACACCATTTTTATATAAAAAACACAAGGTACTTGATACAGTCTGCTGTAAAAAGTACAATTGAACACTGACCCACATCAATAAGGTGCCAAAAGATGCGCAATTGGGTCAGGCATCTCCAGGTGTTGAAAAATTGCAAATTTCCTTGGTTTCCATGGAGTAAGAGCCGTTGCTGGGCACGTGATTTTGACATAAATGATGATTCAATTGTGGCTACAGCCAAAAGTATTGGTCGGAGAGCAACGCGGTTTGCACCATTCGATTTCTCATCACAAAATACGTCGGATTAGCCTCTTACCAGCAGCATTGGAGCATTTTTTCCACTTTTGGATTTTTGCCTGGTCCTTTTGCTAATTGAAATCGGCTACATGTACTATATACCATCGCGACTGGTCATTACTATATTCAACTTTTGATTATAAGTTATGTGCCCTTCGGTAGCCCAGAAGACGTCAAATCTTTGGGCCAAGCCCATTTAACTCACCCAGCAAATGTCTTACTTCTAAGTCGAAGATAAACTCAATGTCTTTATCTACATGTAGAAAAACCACACCATTTTTATATAAAAAACACAAGGTACTTGATACAGTCTGCTGTAAAAAGTACAATTGAACACTGACCCACATCAATAAGGTGTCAAAAGATGCGCAATTGGGTCAGGCATCTCCAGGTGTTGAAAAATTGCAAATTTCCTTGGTTTCCATGGAGTAAGAGCCGTTGCTGGGCACGTGATTTTGACATAAATGATGATTCAATTGTGGCTACAGCCAAAAGTATTGGTCGGAGAGCAACGCGGTTTGCACCATTCGATTTCTCGTCACAAAATACGTCGGATTAGCCTCTTACCAGCAGCATTGGAACATTTTTTCCACTTTTGATTTTTGCCTGGTCCTTTTGCTAATTGAAATCGGCTACATGTACTATGTACCATCGCGACTGGTCATTACTATATTCAACTTTTGATTATAAGTTATGTGCCCTTCGGTAGCCAGAAGACGTCAAATCTTTGGGCCAAGCCCATTTAACTCACCCAGCAAATGTCTTACTTCTAAGTCGAAGATAAACTCAATGTCTTTATCTACATGTAGAAAAACCACACCATTTTTATATAAAAAACACAAGGTACTTGATACAGTCTGCTGTAAAAAGTACAATTGAACACTGACCCACATCAATAAGGTGTCAAAAGATGCGCAATTGGGTCAGGCATCTCCAGGTGTTGAAAAATTGCAAATTTCCTTGTTTCCATGGAGTAAGAGCCGTTGCTGGGCACGTGATTTTGACATAAATGATGATTCAATTGTGGCTACAGCCAAAAAGTATTGGTCGGAGAGCAACGCGGTTTGCACCATTCGATTTCTCGTCACAAAATAAGTCGGATTAGCCTCTTACCAGCAGCATTGGAACATTTTTTTCCACTTTTGGATTTTTGCCTGGTCCTTTTGCTAATTGAAATCGGCTACATGTTACTATGTACCATCGCGACTGGTCATTACTATATTCAACTTTTGATTATAAGTTATGTGCCCTTCGGTAGCCCAGAAGACGTCAAATCTTTGGGCCAAGCCCATTTAACTCCACCAGCAAATGTCTTACTTCTAAGTCGAAGATAAACTCAATGTCTTTATCTACATGTAGAAAAACCACACCATTTTTATATAAAAAACACAAGGTACTTGATACAGCCTGCTGTAAAAAGTACAATTGAAACACTGACCCACATCAATAAGGTGTCAAAGATGGCGCAATTGGGTCAGGCATCTCCAGGTGTTGAAAAATTGCAAATTTCCTTGGTTTCCATGGAGTAAGAGCCGTTGCTGGGCACGTGATTTTGACATAAATGATGATTCAATTCTGGCTACAGCCAAAAGTATTGGTCGGAGAGCAACGCGGTTTGCACCATTCGATTTCTCGTCACAAAATACGTCGGATTAGCCTCTTACCAGCAGCATTGGAACATTTTTTCCACTTTTGGATTTTTGCCTGGTCCTTTTTGCTAATTGAAATCGGCTACATGTACTATGTACCATCGCGACTGGTCATTACTATATTCAACTTTTGATTATAAGTTATGTGCCCTTCGGTAGCCCAGAAGACGTCAAATCTTTGGGCCAAGCCCATTTAACTCACCCAGCAAATGTCTTACTTCTAAGTCGAAGATAAAGTCAATGTCTTTATCTACATGTAGAAAAACCACACCATTTTTAAATAAAAACCTCAAGATACTTAATAGAGTCTGCTGTAAAAAGTACAATTGAACACTGACCCACATCAATAAGGTGCCAAAAGATGCGCAATTGGGCCAGGCATCTCCAGGTGTTGAAAAATTGCAAATTTTCCTTGGTTTCCATGGAGTAAGAGCCGTTGCTGGGGGCACGTGATTTTGACATAATTGATCATTCAATTGTGGCTACAGCCAAAAGTATTGGTCGGAGAGCAACGCGGTTTGCACCACTCGATTTCTCATCACAAAATACGTCGGATTAGCCTCTTACAGCAGCATTGGAGCATTTTTTCCACTTTTGGAATTTTCCCTGGTCCTTTTGCTAATGAAATCGGCTACATGTACTATGTACCATCGCGACTGGTCATTACTATATTCAACTTTTGATTATAAGTTATGTGCCCTTCGGGTAGCCAGAAGACGTCAAATCTTTGGGCCAAGCCATTTAACTCACCCAGCAAATGTCTTACTTCTAAGTCGAAGATAAACTCAATGTCTTTATCTACATGTAGAAAAACCACACCATTTTTATAATAAAAAACACAAGGTACTTGATACAGTCTGCTGTAAAAAGTACAATTGAACACTGACCACACATCAATAAGGTGTCAAAAGATGCGCAATTGGGTCAGGCATCTCCAGGTGTTGAAAAATTGCAATTTCCTTGGTTTCCATGGAGTAAGAGCCGTTGCTGGGGCACGTAATTTTGAATAAATGATGATTCACATTGTGGCTACAGCCAAAAGTATTGGTCGGAGAGCAACGCGGTTTGCACCATTTCGATTTCTCGTCACAAATTACGTCGGGATTAGCCTCTTACCAGCAGCATTGGAACATTTTTTCCACTTTTGGATTTTTGCCTGGCCCTTTTGCTAATTGAAATCGGCTACATGTACTATGTACCATCGCGACTGGTCAATACTATATTCAACTTTTGATTATAAGTTATGTGCCCGTCGGTAGCCCAGAAGACGTCAAATCTTTGGGCCCAAGCCCATTTAACTCAACCCAGCAAATGTCTTACTTCTAAGTCGAAGATAAACTCAATGTCTTTATCTACATGTAGAAAAACACACACCATTTTTATATAAAAAACACAAGGTACTTGATACAGTCTGCTGTAAAAAGTACAATTGAACACTGACCCACATCAATAAGGTGCAAAAGATGCGCAATTGGGTCAGGCATCTCCAGGTGTTGAAAAATTGCAAATTTCCTTGGTTTCCATGGAGGTAAGAGCCGTTGCTGGGCACGTGATTTTGACATAAAAAATCATTCAATTGTGGCTACAGCCAAAAGTATTGGTCGGAGAGCAACGCGGTTTGCACCACTCGATTTCTCGTCACAAAATACGTCGGATTAGCCTCTTACCAGCAGCATTGGAACATTTTTTCCACTTTTGGATTTTTACCTGGTCCTTTTGCTAATTGAAATCGGCTACATGTTACTATGTACCATCGCGACTGGTCATTACTATATTCAACTTTTGATTATAAGTTATGTGCCCTTCGGTAGCCAGAAGCACGTCAAATCTTTGGGCCAAGCCCATTTAAACTCAACCAGCAAATGTCTTACTTCTAAGTCGAAGATAAAGTCAATGTCTTTATCTACATGTAGAAAAACCACACCATTTTTAAATAAAAACCACAAGATACTTAATAGAGTCTGCTGTAAAAAGTACAATTGAACACTGACCCACATCAATAAGGTGCCAAAAGATGCGCAATTGGGTCAGGCATCTCCAGGTGTTGAAAAATTGCAAATTTCCCTGGTTTCCCATGGAGTAAGAGCCGTTGCTGGGCACGTGATTTTGACATAAATGATCATTCAAATTGTGGCTACAGCCAAAAGTATTGGTCGGAGAGCAACGCCGTTTTGCACCATTCGATTTCTCGTCACCAAAATACGTCGGATTAGCCTCTTACCAGCAGCATTGGAGCATTTTTTCCACTTTTGGATTTTCCCCTGGTCCTTTTGCTAATTGAAATCGGCTACATGTACTATGTACCATCGCGACTGGTTCATTACTATATTCAACTTTTGATTATAAGTTATGTGCCCTTCGGTAGCCAGAAGACGTCAAATCTTTGGGCCAAGCCCATTTAACTCACCCAGCAAATGTCTTACTTCTAAGTCGAAAATAAACTCAATGTCTTTATCTACATGTCAGAAAAACCACACCATTTTTATATAAAAAAACACAAGGTACTTGATACAGTCTGCTGTAAAAAGTACAATTGAACACTGACCCACATCAATAAGGTGCCAAAAGATGCGCAATTGGGTCAGGCATCTCCAGGTGTTGAAAAATTGCAAATTTCCTTGGTTTCCATGGAGTAAGAGCCGTTGCTGGGCACGTGATTTTGACATAAATGATGATTCAATTGTGGCTACAGCCAAAAGTATTGGTCGGAGAGCAACGACGTTTGCACCATTCGATTTCTCGTCACAAAATACGTCGGATTAGCCTCTTACCAGCAGCATTGGAGCATTTTTTTTCCACTTTTGGATTTTTGCCTGGTCCTTTTGCTAATTGAAATCGGCTACATGTACTATGTACCCATCGCGACTGGTCCATTACTATATTCAACTTTTGATTATAAGTTATGTGCCCTTCGGTAGCCCAGAAGGACGTCAAATCTTTGGCCAAGCCCATTTAACTCACCCAGCAAATGTCTTACTTCTAAGTCGAAGATAAAGTCAATGTCTTTATCTACATGTAGAAAAACCACACCATTTTTAAATAAAAACCACAAGATACTTAATAGAGTCTGCTGTAAAAAGTACAATTGAACACTGACCCACATCAATAAGGTGCCAAAAGATGAGCAATTGGGCCAGGCATCTCCAGGTGTTGAAAAATTGTAAATTTCCTTGGTTTCCATGGAGTAAGAGCCGTTGCTGGGCACGTGATTTTGACATAATTGATCATTCAATTGTGGCTACAGCCAAAAGTATTGGTCGGAGAGCAACGCAGTTTGCACCATTCGATTTCTCGTCACAAAATACGTCGGATTAGTCTCTTACCAGCAGCATTGGAACATTTTTTCCACTTTTGGATTTTTGCCTGGTCCTTTTTGCTAATTGAAATCGGCTACATGTACTATGTACCATCGCGACTGGTCATACTATATTCAACTTTTGATTATAAGTTATGTGCCCTTCGGTAGCCCAGAAGACGTCAAATCTTTGGGCCAAGCCCATTTAACTCACCCAGCAAATGTCTTACTTCTAAGTCGAAGATAAACTCAATGTCTTTATCTACATGTAGAAAAACCACACCATTTTTATATAAAAAACACAAGGTACTTGATACAGTCTGCTGTAAAAAGTACAATTGAACACTGACCCACATCAATAAGGTGCCAAAAGATGTGCAATTGGGTCAGGCATCTCCAGGTGTTGAAAATTGCAAATTTCCCTGGTTTCCATGGAGTAAGAGCCGTTGCTGGGCACGTGATTTTGACATAAAAAATCATTCAATTGTGGCTACAGCCAAAAGTATTGGTCGGAGAGCAACGCGGTTTGCACCACTCGATTTCTCGTCGCAAAATACGTCGGATTAGCCTCTTACCAGCAGCATTGGAACATTTTTTCCACTTTTGGATTTTTGCCTGGTCCTTTTGCTAATTGAAATCGGCTACATGTACTATGTACCATCGCGACTGGTCATTACTATATTCAACTTTTGATTATAAGTTATGTGCCCTTCGGTAGCCCAGAAGACGTCAAATCTTTGGGCCAAGCCCATTTAACTCACCCAGCAAATGTCTTACTTCTAAGTCGAAGATAAAGTCAATGTCTTTATCTACATGTAGAAAAACCACACCATTTTTATATAAAAAACACAAGGTACTTGATACAGTCTGCTGTAAAAAGTACAATTGAACACTGACCCACATCAATAAGGTGCCAAAAGATGCGCAATTGGGTCAGGCATCTCCAGGTGTTGAAAAATTGCAAATTTCCTTGGTTTCCATGGAGTAAGAGCCGTTGCTGGGCACGTGATTTTGACATAAATGATGATTCAATTGTGGCTACAGCCAAAAGTATTGGTCGGAGAGCAACGACGTTTGCACCATTCGATTTCTCGTCACAAAATACGTCGGATTAGCCTCTTACCAGCAGCATTGGAGCATTTTTTCCACTTTTGGATTTTTGCCTGGTCCTTTTGCTAATTGAAATCGGCTACATGTACTATGTACCATCGCGACTGGTCATTACTATATTCAACTTTTGATTATAAGTTATGTGCCCTTCGGTAGCCCAGAAGACGTCAAATCTTTGGGCCAAGCCCATTTAACTCACCCAGCAAATGTCTTACTTCTAAGTCGAAGATAAACTCAATGTCTTTATCTACATGTAGAAAAACCACACCATTTTATATAAAAAACACAAGGTACTTGATACAGTCTGCTGTAAAAAGTACAATTGAACACTGACCCACATCAATAAGGTGCCCAAAGATGCGCAATTGGGTCAGGCATCTCCAGCTGTTGAAAAAATTGCAAATTTCCGTGGTTTCCACGGAGTAAGAGCCGTTGCTGGGCACGTGATTTTGACATAAATGATGATTCAATTGTGGCTACAGCCAAAGTATTGGTCGGAGAGCAACGCGGTTTGCAGCTTTCGATTTCTCGTCACAAAATACGTCGGATTAGCCTCTTACCAGCAGCATTGGAACATTTTTTCCACTTTTGGATTTTTGCCCTGGTCCTTTTGCTAATTGAAATCGGCTACATTGTACTATTGTACCATCGCGACTGGTCATTACTATATTCAACTTTTGATTATAAGTTATGTGCCCTTCGGTAGCCCAGAAGACGTCAAATCTTTGGCCAAGCCCATTTAACTCACCCAGCAAATGTCTTACTTCTAAGTCGAAGATAAACTCAATGTCTTTATCTACATGTAGAAAAACACACCATTTTTAAATAAAAAAACACAAGGTACTTGATACAGTCTGCTGTAAAAAGTACAATTGAACACTGACCCACATCAATAAGGTGCCAAAAGATGCGCAATTGGGCCAGGCATCTCCAGGTGTTGAACAATTGTAAATTTCCTTGGTTTCCATGGAGTAAGAGCCGTTGCTGGGCAGTGATTTTGACATAAAATGATTATTCAATTGTGGCTTACAGCCAAAAGTATTGGTCGGAGAGCAACGCGGTTTGCACCATTCGATTTCTCGTCACTAAAATACATCGGATTAGCTCTTACCAGCAGCATTGGAGCATTTTTTCCACTTTTGGATTTTTCCCTGGTCCTTTTGCTAATTGAAATCGGCTACATGTACTATGTACCATCGCGACTGGTCATTACTATATTCAACTTTTGATTATAAGTTATGTGCCCTTCGGTAGCCCAGAAGACGTCAAATCTTTGGGCCAAGCCCATTAACTCACCCAGCAAATGTCTTACTTCTAAGTCAAAGATAAACTCAATGTCTTTATCTACATGTAGAAAAACCACACCATTTTTATATAAAAAACACAAGGTACTTGATACAGTCTGCTGTAAAAAGTACAATTGAACACTGACCCCACATCAATAAGGTGCCAAAAGATGCGCAATTGGGTCAGGCATCTCCAGGTGTTGAAAAATTGCAAATTCCCTGGTTTCTATGGAGTAAGAGCCGTTGCTTGGCACGTGATTTTGACATAAATAGTCATTCAATTGTGGCTACAGCCAAAAGTATTGGTCGGAGAGCAACGCGGTTTACACCACTCGATTTCTCGTCACAAAATACGTCGGATTAGCCTCTTACCAGCAGCGTTGGAACATCTTTTCCACTTTTGGATTTTCCCTGGTCCTTTTGCTAATTGAAATCGGCTACATGTACTATGTACCATCGCGACTGGTCATTACTATATTCAACTTTTGATTATAAGTTATGTGCCCTTCGGTAGCCCAGAAGACGTCAAATCTTTGGGCCAAGCCCATTTAACTCACCCAGCAAATGTCTTACTTCTAAGTCGAAGATAAAGTCAATGTCTTTATCTACATGTAGAAAAACCACACCATTTTTAAATAAAAACCACAAGATACTTAATAGAGTCTACTGTAAAAAGTACAATTGAACACTGACCCACATCAATAAGGTGTCAAAAGATGCGCAATTGGGCCAGGCATCTCCAGGTGTTGAAAAATTGTAAATTTCCTTGGTTTCCATGGAGTAAGAGCCGTTGCTGGGCACGTGATTTTGACATAATTGATCATTCAATGTGGCTACAGCAAAAAGTATTGGTCGGAGAGCAACGCGGTTAGCACCATTCGATTTCTCGTCACAAAATACGTCGGATTAGCCTCTTACCAGCAGCAATGGAACATTTTTTCCACTTTTGGATTTTTGCCTGGTCCTTTTGCTAATTGAAATCGGCTACATGTACTATGTACCATCGCGACTGGTCATTACTATATTCAACTTTTGATTATAAGTTATGTGCCCTTCGGTAGCCCAGAAGACGTCAAATCTTTGGGCCAAGCCCATTTAACTCACCCAGCAAATGTCTTACATCTAAGTCAAAGATAAAGTCAATGTCTTTATCTACATGTAGAAAAACCACACCATTTTTAAATAAAAACCACAAGATACTTAATAGAGTCTGCTGTAAAAAGTACAATTGAACACTGACCCACATCAATAAGGTGCCAAAAGATGCGCAATTGGGCCAGGCATCTCCAGGTGTTGAAAAATTGCAAATTTCCTTGGTTTCCATGGAGTAAGAGCCGTTGCTGGGCACGTGATTTTGACATAAATGATGATTCAATTGTGGCTACAGCCAAAAGTATTGGTCGGAGAGCAACGCGGTTTACACCTTTCGATTTCTCGTTACAAAATACGTCGGATTAGCCTCTTACCAGCAGCATTGGAACATTTTTTCCACTTTTGGATTTTTTGCCTGGTCCTTTTGCTAATTGAAATCGGCTACATGTACTATGTACCATCGCGACTGGTCATTACTATATTCAACTTTTGATTATAAGTTATGTGCCCTTCGGTAGCCCAGAAGATGTCAAATCTTTGGGCCAAGCCCATTTAACTCACCCAGCAAATGTCTTACTTCTAAGTCGAAGATAAAGTCAATGTCTTTATCTACATGTAGAAAAACAACACCATTTTTAAATAAAAACCACAAGATACTTAATAGAGAGTCTGCTGTAAAAAGTACAATTGAACACTGACCCACATCAATAAGGTGTCAAAAGATGCGCAATTGGGCCAGGCCATCTCCAGGTTGTTGAAAAATTGCAAATTTCCTTGGTTTCCATGGAGTAAGAGCCGTTGCTGGGCACGTGATTTTGACATAATTGATCATTTAATTGTGGCTACAGCCAAAAGTATTGGTCGGAGAGCAACGCGGTTTGCACCATTCGATTTCTCGTCACAAAATACGTCGGATTAGCCTCTTACCAGCAGCATTGGAACATTTTTTCCACTTTTGGATTTTTGCCTGGTCCTTTTGCTAATTGAAATCGGCTACATGTACTATGTACCATCGCGACTGGTCATTACTATATTCAACTTTTGATTATAAGTTATGTGCCCTTCGGTAGCCCAGAAGACGTCAAATCTTTGGGCCAAGCCCATTTAACTCACCCAGCAAATGTCTTACTTCTAAGTCGAAGATAAAGTCAATGTCTTTATCTACATGTAGAAAAACCACACCATTTTTAAATAAAAACCACAAGATACTTAATAGAGTCTACTGTAAAAAGTACAATTGAACACTGACCCACATCAATAAGGTGTCAAAAGATGCGCAATTGGGCCAGGCATCTCCAGGTGTTGAAAAATTGTAAATTTCCTTGGTTTCCATGGAGTAAGAGCCGTTGCTGGGCACGTGATTTTGACATAATTGATCATTCAATTGTGGCTACAGCCAAAAGTATTGGTCGGAGAGCAACGCGGTTTGCACCATTCGATTTCTCGTCACAAAATACGTCGGATTAGCCTCTTACCAGCAGCATTGGAACATTTTTTCCACTTTTGGATTTTTGCCTGGTCCTTTTGCTAACTGAAATCGGCTACATGTACTATGTACCATCGCGACTGGTCATTACTATATTCAACTTTTGATTATAAGTTATGTGCCCTTCGGTAGCCCAGAAGACGTCAAATCTTTGGGCCAAGCCCATTTAACTCACCCAGCAAATGTCTTACATCTAAGTCGAAGATCAAGTCAATGTCTTTATCTACATGTAGAAAAACCACACCATTTTTAAATAAAAACCACAAGATACTTAATAGAGTCTGCTGTAAAAAGTACAATTGAACACTGACCCACATCAATAAGGTGCCAAAAGATGCGCAATTGGGCCAGGCATCTCCAGGTGTTGAAAAATTGCAAATTTCCTTGGTTTCCATGGAGTAAGAGCCGTTGCTGGGCACGTGATTTTGACATAAATGATGATTCAATTGTGGCTACAGCCAAAAGTATTGGTCGGAGAGCAACGCGGTTTCCACCTTTCGATTTCTCGTCACAAAATACGTCGGATTAGCCTCTTACCAGCAGCATTGGAACATTTTTTCCACTTTTGGATTTTTGCCTGGTCCTTTTGCTAATTGAAATCGGCTACATGTACTATGTACCATCGCGACTGGTCATTACTATATTCAACTTTTGATTATAAGTTATGTGCCCTTCGGTAGCCCAGAAGATGTCAAATCTTTGGGCCAAGCCCATTTAACTCACCCAGCAAATGTCTTACTTCTAAGTCGAAGATAAACTCAATGTCTTTATCTACATGTAGAAAAACCACACCATTTTTAAATAAAAACCACAAGATACTTAATAGAGTCTGCTGTAAAAAGTACAATTGAACACTGACCCACATCAATAAGGTGCCAAAAGATGCGCAATTGGGCCAGGCATCTCCAGGTGTTGAAAAATTGCAAATTTCCTTGGTTTCCATGGAGTAAGAGCCGTTGCTGGGCACGTGATTTTGACATAATTGATCATTCAATTGTGGCTACAGCCAAAAGTATTGGTCGGAGAGCAACGCGGTTTGCACCATTCGATTTCTCGTCACAAAATACGTCGGATTAGCCTCTTACCAGCAGCATTGGAACATTTTTTCCACTTTTGGATTTTTGCCTGGTCCTTTTGCTAATTGAAATCGGCTACATGTACTATGTACCATCGCGACTGGTCATTACTATATTCAACTTTTGATTATAAGTTATGTGCCCTTCGGTAGCCCAGAAGACGTCAAATCTTTGGGCCAAGCCCATTTAACTCACCCAGCAAATGTCTTACTTCTAAGTCGAAGATAAACTCAATGTCTTTATCTACATGTAGAAAAACCACACCATTTTTATATAAAAAACACAAGGTACTTGATACAGTCTGCTGTAAAAAGTACAATTGAACACTGACCCACATCAATAAGGTGCCAAAAGATGCGCAATTGGGCCAGGCATCTCCAGGTGTTGAAAAATTGTAAATTTCCTTGGTTTCCACGGAGTAAGAGCCGTTGCTGGGCACGTAATTTTGACATAAATGATTATTCAATTGTGGTTACAGCCAAAAGTATTGGTCGGAGAGCAACGCGGTTTGCACCATTCGATTTCTCGTCACAAAATACGTCGGATTAGCCTCTTACCAGCAGCATTGGAACATCTTTTCCACTTTTGGATTTTTCCCTGGTCCTTTTGCTAATTGAAATCGGCTACATGTACTATGTACCATCGCAACTGGTCATTACTATATTCAACTTTTGATTATAAGTTATGTGCCCTTCGGTAGCCCAGAAGACGTCAAATCTTTGGGCCAAGCCCATTTAACTCACCCAGCAAATGTCTTACTTCTAAGTCGAAGATAAACTCAATGTCTTTATCTACATGTAGAAAAACCACACCATTTTTAAATAAAAACCACAAGATACTTAATAGAGTCTGCTGTAAAAAGTACAATTGAACACTGACCCACATCAATAAGGTGTCAAAAGATGCGCAATTGGGCCAGGCATCTCCAGGTGTTGAAAAATTGTAAATTTCCTTGGTTTCCATGGAGTAAGAGCCGTTGCTGGGCACGTGATTTTGACATAATTGATCATTCAATTGTGGCTACAGCCAAAAGTATTGGTCGGAGAGCAACGCGGTTTGCACCATTCGATTTCTCGTCACAAAATACGTCGGATTAGCCTCTTACCAGCAGCATTGGAACATTTTTTCCACTTTTGGATTTTTGCCTGGTCCTTTTGCTAATTGAAATCGGCTACATGTACTATGTACCATCGCGACTGGTCATTACTATATTCAACTTTTGATTATAAGTTATGTGCCCTTCGGTAGCCCAGAAGACGTCAAATCTTTGGGCCAAGCCCATTTAACTCACCCAGCAAATGTCTTACTTCTAAGTCGAAGATAAACTCAATGTCTTTATCTACATGTAGAAAAACCACACCATTTTTATATAAAAAACACAAGGTACTTGATACAGTCTGCTGTAAAAAGTACAATTGAACACTGACCCACATCAATAAGGTGCCAAAAGATGCGCAATTGGGCCAGGCATCTCCAGGTGTTGAAAAATTGCAAATTTCCTTGGTTTCCATGGAGTAAGAGCCGTTGCTGGGCACGTGATTTTGACATAAATGATGATTCAATTGTGGCTACAGCCAAAAGTATTGGTCGGAGAGCAACGCGGTTTGCACCATTCGATTTCTCGTCACAAAATACGTCGGATTAGCCTCTTACCAGCAGCATTGGAACATTTTTTCCACTTTTGGATTTTTGCCTGGTCCTTTTGCTAATTGAAATCGGCTACATGTACTATGTACCATCGCGACTGGTCATTACTATATTCAACTTTTGATTATAAGTTATGTGCCCTTCGGTAGCCCAGAAGATGTCAAATCTTTGGGCCAAGCCCATTTAACTCACCCAGCAAATGTCTTACTTCTAAGTCGAAGATAAACTCAATGTCTTTATCTACATGTAGAAAAACCACACCATTTTTATATAAAAAACACAAGGTACTTGAGACAGTCTGCTGTAAAAAGTACAATTGAACACTGACCCACATCAATAAGGTGCCAAAAGATGCGCAATTGGGTCAGGCATCTCCAGGTGTTGAAAAATTGCAAATTTCCCTGGTTTCCATGGAGTAAGAGCCGTTGCTGGGCACGTGATTTTGACATAAATAATCATTCAATTGTGGCTACAGCCAAAAGTATTGGTCGGAGAGCAACGCGGTTTGCACCACTGGATTTCTCGTCACAAAATACGTCGGATTAGCCTCTTACCAGCAGCATTGGAACATTTTTTCCACTTTTGGATTTTTGCCTGGTCCTTTTGCTAATTGAAATCGGCTACATGTACTATGTACCATCGCGACTGGTCATTACTATATTCAACTTTTGATTATAAGTTATGTGCCCTTCGGTAGCCCAGAAGACGTCAAATCTTTGGGCCAAGCCCATTTAACTCACCCAGCAAATGTCTTACTTCTAAGTCGAAGATAAAGTCAATGTCTTTATCTACATGTAGAAAAACCACACCATTTTTAAATAAAAACCACAAGATACTTAATAGAGTCTGCTGTAAAAAGTACAATTTAACACTGACCCACATCAATAAGGTGCCAAAAGATGGGCAATTGGGCCAGGCATCTCCAGGTGTTGAAAAATTGGAAATTTCCTTGGTTTCCATGGAGTAAGAGCCGTTGCTGGGCACGTGATTTTGACATAAATGATGATTCAATTGTGGCTACAGCCAAAAGTATTGGTCGGAGAGCAACGCGGTTTGCACCATTCGATTTCTCGTCAAAAAATACGTCGGATTAGCCTCTTACCAGCAGCATTGGAGCATTTTTTCCACTTTTGGATTTTTCCCTGGTCCTTTTGCTAATTGAAATCGGCTACATGTACTATGTACCATCGCGACTGGTCATTACTATATTCAACTTTTGATTATAAGTTATGTGCCCTTCGGTAGCCCAGAAGACGTCAAATCTTTGGGCCAAGCCCATTTAACTCACCCAGCAAATGTCTTACTTCTAAGTCGAAGATAAACTCAATGTCTTTATCTACATGTAGAAAAACCACACCATTTTTATATAAAAAACACAAGGTACTTGATACAGTCTGCTGTAAAAAGTACAATTGAACACTGACCCACATCAATAAGGTGCCAAAAGATGCGCAATTGGGTCAGGCATCTCCAGGTGTTGAAAAAATTGCAAATTTCCCTGGTTTCCATGGAGTAAGAGCCGTTGCTGGGCACGTGATTTTGACATAAATAATCATTCAATTGTGGCTACAGCCAAAAGTATTGGTCGGAGAGCAACGCGGTTTACACCACTCGATTTCTCGTCACAAAATACGTCGGATTAGCCTCTTACCAGCAGCATTGGAACATTTTTTCCACTTTTGGATTTTTGCCTGGTCCTTTTGCTAATTGAAATCGGCTACATGTACTATGTACCATCGCGACTGGTCATTACTATATTCAACTTTTGATTATAAGTTATGTGCCCTTCGGTAGCCCAGAAGACGTCAAATCTTTGGGCCAAGCCCATTTAACTCACCCAGCAAATGTCTTACTTCTAAGTCAAAGATAAACTCAATGTCTTTATCTACATGTAGAAAAACCACACCATTTTTATATAAAAAACACAAGGTACTTGATACAGTCTGCTGTAAAAAGTACAATTGAACACTGACCCACATCAATAAGGTGCCAAAAGATGCGCAATTGGGTCAGGCATCTCCAGGTGTTGAAAAATTGCAAATTTCCCTGGTTTCCATGGAGTAAGAGCCGTTGCTGGGCACGTGATTTTGACATAAATAATCATTCAATTGTGGCTACAGCCAAAAGTATTGGTCGGAGAGCAACGCGGTTTACACCACTCGATTTCTCGTCACAAAATACGTCGGATTAGCCTCTTACCAGCAGCATTGGAACATTTTTTCCACTTTTGGATTTTTCCCTGGTCCTTTTGCTAATTGAAATCGGCTACATGTACTATGTACCATCGCGACTGGTCATTACTATATTCAACTTTTGATTATAAGTTATGTGCCCTTCGGTAGCCCAGAAGACGTCAAATCTTTGGGCCAAGCCCATTTAACTCACCCAGCAAATGTCTTACTTCTAAGTCGAAGATAAAGTCAATGTCTTTATCTACATGTAGAAAAACCACACCATTTTTAAATAAAAACCACAAGATACTTAATAGAGTCTGCTGTAAAAAGTACAATTGAACACTGACCCACATCAATAAGGTGTCAAAAGATGCGCAATTGGGCCAGGCATCTCCAGGTGTTGAAAAATTGTAAATTTCCTTGGTTTCCATGGAGTAAGAGCCGTTGCTGGGGACGTGGTTTTGACATAATTGATCATTCAATTGTGGCTACAGCCAAAAGTATTGGTCGGAGAGCAACGCGGTTTGCACATTCGATTTCTCGTCACAAAATACGTCGGATTAGCC
>NW_027018473.1:0-23075 GCF_032854445.1 Liolophura sinensis
GAATGGGTGCAAACCGCGTTGCTCTCCGACCAATACTTTTGGCTGTAGCCACAGTTGAATCATCATTTATGTCAAAATCACGTGGCCCAGCAACGGCTCTTACTCCATGGAAACCAAGGAAATTTGCAATTTTTCAACAGCTGGAGATGCCTGACCCAATTGCGCATCTTTTGGCACCTTATTGATGTGGGTCAGTGTTCAATTGTACTTTTTACAGCAGACTGTATCAAGTACCTTGTGTTTTTTATATAAAAATGGTGTGGTTTTTCTACATGTAGATAAAGACATTGAGTTTATCTTCGACTTAGAAGTAAGACCTTTGCTGGGTGAGTTAAATGGGCTTGGCCCAAAGATTTGACGTCCTTCTGGGCTACCGAAGGGCACATAACTTATAATCAAAAGTTGAATATAGTAATGACCAGTCGCGATGGTACATAGTACATGTAGCCGATTTCAATTAGCAAAAGGACCAGGCAAAAATCCAAAAGTGGAAAAAATGTTCCAATGCTGCTGGTAAGAGGCTAATCCGACGTATTTTGTGACGAGAAATCGAATGGTGCAAACCGCGTTGCTCTCCGACCAATACTTTTGGCTGTAGCCACAATTGAATCATCAATTATGTCAAAATCACGTGCCCAGCAACGGCTCTTACTCCATGGAAACCAAGGAATTTCAATTTTTCAACAGCTGGAGATGCCTGGCCCAATTGCGCATCTTTTGGCACCTTATTGATGTGGGTCAGTGTTCAATTGTACTTTTTACAGCAGACTGTATCAAGTACCTTGTGTTTTTTATATAAAAATGGTGTGGTTTTTCTACATGTAGATAAAGACATTGAGTTTATCTTCGACTTAGAAGTAAGACATTTGCTGGGTGAGTTAAATGGGCTTGGCCCAAAGATTTGACATCTTCTGGGCTACCGAAGGGCACATAACTTATAATCAAAAGTTGAATATAGTAATGACCAGTCGCGATTGTACATAGTACATGTAGCCGATTTCAATTAGTAAAAAGGACCAGGCAAAAATCCAAAAGTGGAAAAAATGTTCCAATGCTGCTGGTAAGAGGCTAATCCGACGTATTTTGTGACGAGAAATCGAATGGTGCAAACCGCGTTGCTCTCCGACCAATACTTTTGGCTGTAGCCACAATTGAATCATCAATTATGTCAAAATCACGTGCCCAGCAACGGCTCTTACACCATGGAAACCAAGGAAATTTACAATTTTTTCAACACCTGGAGATGCCTGGCCCAATTGCGCATCTTTTGGCACCTTATTGATGTGGGTCAGTGTTCAATTGTACTTTTTACAGGCAGACTGTATCAAGTACCTTGTGTTTTTTTTATATAAAATGGTGTGGTTTTTCTACATGTAGATAAAGAGATTAAGTTTATCTTCGACTTAGAAGTAAGACATTTGCTGGGTGAGTGAAATGGCTTGGCCCAAAGATTTGACGTCTTCTGGGCTACCGAAGGGCACATAACTTATAATCAAAAAGTTGAATATAGTAATGACCAGTCGCGATGGTACATAGTACATGTAGCCGATTTCAATTAGCAAAAGGACCAGGCAAAAATCCAAAAGTGGAAAAAATGTTCCAATGCTGCTGGTAAGAGGCTAATCCGACGTATTTTGTGACGAGAAATCGAATGGTGCAAACCGCGTTGCTCTCCGACCAATACTTTTGGCTGTAGCCACAATTGAATCATCATTTATGTCAAAATCACGTGCCCAGCAACGGCTCTTACTCCATGGAAACCAAGGAAATTTGCAATTTTTCAACAGCTGCAGATGCCTGACCCAATTGCGCATCTTTTGGCACCTTATTGATGTGGGTCAGTGTTCAATTGTACTTTTTACAGCAGACTGTATCAAGTACCTTGTGTTTTTTTATATAAAAATGGTGTGGTTTTTCTACATGTAGATAAAGACATTGATGTTATCTTCGACTTAGAAGTAAGACATTTGCTGGGTGAGTGAAATGGGCTTGGCCAAAGATTTGACGTCTTCTGGGCTACCGAAGGGCACATAACTTATAATCAAAAGTTGAATATAGTAATGACCAGTCGCGATGGTACATAGTACATGTAGCCGATTTCAATTAGCAAAAGGACCAGGCAAAAATCCAAAAGTGGGAAAAAATGTTCCAATGCTGCTGGTAAGAGGCTAATCCGACGTATTTTGTGACGAGAAATCGAATGGTGCAAACCGCGTTGCTCTCCGACCAATACTTTTGGCTGTAGCCACAATTGAATCATCATTTATGTCAAAATCACGTGCCCAGCAACGGCTCTTACTCCATGAAACCAAGGAAATTTGCAATTTTTCAACAGCTGGAGATGCTGACCCAATTGCGCATCTTTTGGCACCTTATTGATGTGGGTCAGTGTTCAATTGTACTTTTTACAGCAGACTGTATCAAGTACCTTGTGTTTTTTATATAAAAATGGTGTGGTTTTTCTACATGTAGATAAAGACATTGAGTTTATCTTCGACTTAGAAGTAAGACATTTGCTGGGTGAGTGAAATGGGCTTGGCCCAAAGATTTGACGTCTTCTGGGCTACCGAAGGCACATAACTTATAATCAAAAGTTGAATATAGTAATGACCAGTCGCGATGGTACATAGTACATGTAGCCGATTTCAATTAGCAAAAGGACCAGGCAAAAATCCAAAAGTAAAAAAAATGCTCCAGTCGTGCTGGTAAGAGGCTAACCCGACGTATTTTGTGACGAGAAATCGAATGGTGCAAACCGCGTTGCTCTCCGACCAATACTTTTGGCTGTAGCCACAATTGAATCATCATTTATGTCAAAATCACGTGCCCAGCAACGGCTCTTACTCCATGGAAACCAAGGAAATTTGCAATTTTTCAACAGCTGGAGATGCCTGACCCAATTGCGCATCTTTTGGCACCTTATTGATGTGGGTCAGTGTTCAATTGTACTTTTTACAGCAGACTGTATCAAGTACCTTGTGTTTTTTATATAAAAATGGTGTGGTTTTTTCTACATGTAGATAAAGACATTGAGTTTATCTTCGACTTAGAAGTAAGACATTTGCTGGGTGAGTTAAATGGGCTTGGCCCAAAGATTTGACATCTTCTGGGCTACCGAAGGGCACATAACTTATAATCAAAAGTTGAATATAGTAATGACCAGTCGCGATGGTACATAGTACATGTAGCCGATTTCAATTAGCAAAAGGACCAGGCAAAAATCCAAAAGTAAAAAAAATGCTCCAATCGTGCTGGTAAGAGGCTAATCCGACGTATTTTGTGACGAGAAATCGAATGGTGCAAACCGCGTTGCTCTCCGACCAATACTTTTGGCTGTAGCCACAATTGAATCATCATTTATGTCAAAATCACGTGCCCAGCAACGGCTCTTACTCCATGGAAACCAAGGAAATTTGCAATTTTTCAACAGCTGCAGATGCCTGACCCAATTGCGCATCTTTTGGCACCTTATTGATGTGGGTCAGTGTTCAATTGTACTTTTTACAGCAGACTGTATCAAGTACCTTGTGTTTTTTATATAAAAATGGTGTGTTTTTCTACATGTAGATAAAGAGATTAAGTTTATCTTCGACTTAGAAGTAAGACATTTGCTGGGTGAGTTAAATGGGCTTGGCCCAAAGATTTGACGTCTTCTGGCTACCGAAGGGCACATAACTTATAATCAAAAGTTGAATATAGTAATGACCAGTCGCGATGGTACATAGTACATGTAGCCGATTTCAATTAGCAAAAGGACCAGGCAAAAATCCAAAAGTGGAAAAAATGTTCCAATGCTGCTGGTAAGAGGCTAATCCGACGTATTTTGTGACGAGAAATCGAATGGTGCAAAACCGCGTTGCTCTCCGACCAATACTTTTGGCTGTAACCACAGTTTGAATCATCATTTATGTCAAAATCACGTGCCCAGCAACGGCTCTTACTCCATGGAAACCAAGGAAATTTGCAATTTTTCAACAGCTGGAGATGCCTGACCCAATTGCGCATCTTTTGGCACCTTATTGATGTGGGTCAGTGTTCAATTGTACTTTTTACAGCAGACTGTATCAAGTACCTTGTGTTTTTTTATATAAAAATGGTGTGGTTTTTCTACATGTAGATAAAGACATTGAGTTTATCTTCGACTTAGAAGTAAGACATTTGCTGGGTGAGTTAAATGGGCTTGGCCCAAAGATTTGACGTCTTCTGGGCTACCGAAGGGCACATAACTTATATAGTAATGACCAGTCGCGATGGTACATAGTACATGTAGCCGATTTCAATTAGCAAAAGGACCAGGCAAAAATCCAAAAGTGGAAAAAATGTTCCAATAACTGCTGGTAAGAGGCTAATCCGACGTATTTTGTGACGAGAAATCGAATGGTGCAAACCGCGTTGCTCTCCGACCAATACTTTTGGCTGTAGCCACAATTGAATCATCATTTATGTCAAAATCACGTGCCCAGCAACGGCTCTTACCTCCATGGAAACCAAGGAAATTTCCAATTTTTCAACAGCTGGAGATGCCTGACCCAAATGCGCATCTTTTGGCACCTTATTGATGTGGGTCAGTGTTCAATTGTACTTTTTACAGCAGACTGTAATCAAGTACCTTGTGTTTTTTATATAAAAATGGTGTGGTTTTTCTACATGTAGATAAAGACATTGAGTTTATCTTCGACTTAGAAGTAAGACATTTGCTGGGTGAGTTTAAATGGGCTTGGCCCAAAGATTTGACGTCTTCTGGGCTACCGAAGGGGCACATAACTTATAATCAAAAAGTTGAATATAGTAATGACCAGTCGCGATGGTACATAGTACATGTAGCCGATTTCAATTAGCAAAAGGACCAGGCAAAAATCCAAAAGTGGAAAAAATGCTCCAATGCTGCTGGTAAGAGGCTAATCCGACGTATTTTGTGACGAGAAATCGAATGGTGCAAAACGCATTGCTGTCCGACCAATACTTTTGGCTGTAGCCACAATTGATCATCATTTATGTCAAAATCACGTGCCCCCAGCAACGGCTCTACTCCATGGAAACCAAGGAAATTTGCAATTTTTTCAACACCTGGAGATGCCTGACCCAATTGCGCATCTTTTGGCACCTTATTGATGTGGGTCAGTGTTCAATTGTACTTTTTACAGCAGACTGTATCAAGTACTTGTGGTTTTATATATAAAAATGGTGTGGTTTTTCTACATGTAGATAAAGAGATAAGTTTATCTTCGACTTAGAAGTAAGACATTTGCTGAGTGAGTTAATGGGCTTGGCCCAAAGATTTGACATCTTCTGGGCTAACCGAAGGGCACATAACTTATAATCAAAAGTTGAATATAGTAATGACCAGTCGCGATGGTACATAGTACATGTAGCCGATTTTCAATTAGCAAAAGGACCAGGCAAAAATCCCAAAAGTAAAAAAAAATGCTCCAATCGTGCTGGTAAGAGGCTAATCCGACGTATTTTGTGACGAGAAATCGAATGGTGCAAACCGCGTTGCTCTCCGACCAATACTTTTGGCTGTAGCCACAATTGAATCATCATTTATGTCAAAATCCACGTGCCCAGCAACGGCTCTTACTCCATGGAAACCAAGGAAATTTCCAATTTTTCAAACAGCTGGAGATGCCTGACCCAATTGCGCATCTTTTGGCACCTTATTGATGTGGGTCAGTGTTCAATTGTACTTTTTACAGCAGACTGTATCAAGTACCTTGTGTTTTTATATAAAAATGGTGTGGTTTTTCTACATGTAGATAAAGAGATTAAGTTTATCTTCGACTTAGAAGTAAGACATTTGCTGGGTGAGTTAAATGGGCTTGGCCCAAAGATTTGACATCTTCTGGGCTACCGAAGGGCACATAACTTATAATCAAAAGTTGAATATAGTAATGACCAGTCGCGATGGTACATAGTACATGTAGCCGATTTCAATTAGCAAAAGGACCAGGCAAAAATCCAAAAGTGGAAAAAATGTTCCAATGCTGCTGGTAAGAGGCTAATCCGACGTATTTTGTGACGAGAAATCGAATGGTGCAAACCGCGTTGCTCTCCGACCAATACTTTTGGCTGTAGCCACAGTTGAATCATCATTTATGTCAAAATCACGTGCCCAGCAACGGCTCTTACTCCATGGAAACCAAGGAAATTTGCAATTTTTCAACAGCTGGAGATGCTGACCCAATTGCGCATCTTTTGGCACCTTATTGATGTGGGTCAGTGTTCAATTGTACTTTTTACAGCAGACTGTATCAAGTACCTTGTGTTTTTTATATAAAAATGGTGTGGTTTTTCTACATGTAGATAAAGACATTGAGTTTATCCTTCGACTTAGAAGTAAGACATTTGCTGGGTGAGTTAAATGGGCTTGGCCCAAAGATTTGACGTCTTCTGGGCTACCGAAGGGCACATAACTTATAATCAAAAGTTGAATATAGTAATGACCAGTCGCGATGGTACATAGTACATGTAGCCGATTTCAATTAGCAAAAGGACCAGCAAAAATCCAAAAGTGGAAAAAATGTTCCAATGCTGCTGGTAAGAGGCTAATCCGACGTATTTTGTGACGAGAAATCGAATGGTGCAAACCGCGTTGCTCTCCGACCAATACTTTTGGCTGTAGCCACAATTGAATCATCAATTATGTCAAAATCACGTGCCCAGCAACGGCTCTTACTCCATGGAAACCAAGGAAATTTACAATTTTTCAACACCTGGAGATGCCTGGCCCAATTGCGCATCTTTTGGCACCTTATTGATGTGGGTCAGTGTTCAATTGTACTTTTTACAGCAGACTGTATCAAGTACCTTGTGGTTTTTATATATAAAAATGGTGTGGTTTTTCTACATGTAGATAAAGAGATTAAGTTTATCTTCGACTTAGAAGTAAGACATTTGCTGAGTGAGTTAAATGGGCTTGGCCCAAAGATTTGACATCTTCTGGGCTACCGAAGGGCACATAACTTATAATCAAAAGTTGAATATAGTAATGACCAGTCGCGATGGTATATAGTACATGTAGCCGATTTCAATTAGCAAAAGGACCAGGCAAAAATCCAAAAGTAAAAAAAATGCTCCAATCGTGCTGGTAAGAGGCTAATCCGACGTATTTTGTGACGAGAAATCGAATGGTGCAAACCGCGTTGCTCTCCGACCAATACTTTTGGCTGTAGCCACAATTGAATCATCATTTATGTCAAAATCACGTGCCCAGCAACGGCTCTTACTCCATGGAAACCAAGGAAATTTGCAATTTTTCAACAGCTGGAGATGCCTGACCCAATTGCGCATCTTTTGGCACCTTATTGATGTGGGTCAGTGTTCAATTGTACTTTTTACAGCAGACTGTATCAAGTACCTTGTGTTTTTTATATAAAAATGGTGTGGTTTTTCTACATGTAGATAAAGACATTGAGATTATCTTCGACTTAGAAGTAAGACATTTGCTGGGTGAGTTAAATGGGCTTGGCCCAAAGATTTGACGTCTTCTGGGCTACCGAAGGGCACATAACTTATAATCAAAAGTTGAATATAGTAATGACCAGTCGCGATGGTACATAGTACATGTAGCCGATTTCAATTAGCAAAAGGACCAGGCAAAAATCCAAAAGTAAAAAAAATGCTCCAATCGTGCTGGTAAGAGGCTAATCCGACGTATTTTGTGACGAGAAATCGAATGGTGCAAACCGCGTTGCTCTCCGACCAATACTTTTGGCTGTAGCCACAATTGAATCATCATTTATGTCAAAATCACGTGCCCAGCAACGGCTCTTACTCCATGGAAACCAAGGAAATTTCCAATTTTTTAACAGCTGGAGATGCCTGACCCAATTGCGCATCTTTTGGCACCTTATTGATGTGGGTCAGTGTTCAATTGTACTTTTTACAGCAGACTGTATCAAGTACCTTGTGTTTTTTATATAAAAATGGTGTGGTTTTTCTACATGTAGATAAAGACATTGAGTTTATCTTCGACTTAGAAGTAAGACATTTGCTGGGTGAGTTAAATGGGCTTGGCCCAAAGATTTGACATCTTCTGGGCTACCGAAGGGCACATAACTTATAATCAAAAGTTGAATATAGTAATGACCAGTCGCGATTGTACATAGTACATGTAGCCGATTTCAATTAGCAAAAGGACCAGGCAAAAATCCAAAAGTAAAAAAAATGCTCCAATCGTGCTGGTAAGAGGCTAATCCGACGTATTTTGTGACGAGAAATCGAATGGTGCAAACCGCGTTGCTCTCCGACCAATACTTTTGGCTGTAGCCACAATTGAATCATCATTTATGTCAAAATCACGTGCCCAGCAACGGCTCTTACTCCATGGAAACCAAGGAAATTTCCAATTTTTTAACAGCTGGAGATGCCTGACCCAATTGCGCATCTTTTGGCACCTTATTGATGTGGGTCAGTGTTCAATTGTACTTTTTACAGCAGACTGTATCAAGTACCTTGTGTTTTTTATATAAAAATGGTGTGGTTTTTCTACATGTAGATAAAGACATTGAGTTTATCTTCGACTTAGAAGTAAGACATTTGCTGGGTGAGTTAAATGGGCTTGGCCCAAAGATTTGACATCTTCTGGGCTACCGAAGGGCACATAACTTATAATCAAAAGTTGAATATAGTAATGACCAGTCGCGATGGTACATAGTACATGTAGCCGATTTCAATTAGCAAAAGGACCAGGCAAAAATCCAAAAGTGGAAAAAATGTTCCAATGCTGCTGGTAAGAGGCTAATCCGACGTATTTTGTGACGAGAAATCGAATGGTGCAAACCGCGTTGCTCTCCGACCAATACTTTTGGCTGTAGCCACAATTGAATCATCAATTATGTCAAAATCACGTGCCCAGCAACGGCTCTTACACCATGGAAACCAAGGAAATTTACAATTTTTCAACACCTGGAGATGCCTGGCCCAATTGCGCATCTTTTGGCACCTTATTGATGTGGGTCAGTGTTCAATTGTACTTTTTACAGCAGACTGTATCAAGTACCTTGTGTTTTTTATATAAAAATGGTGTGGTTTTTCTACATGTAGATAAAGAGATTAAGTTTATCTTCGACTTAGAAGTAAGACATTTGCTGGGTGAGTGAAATGGGCTTGGCCCAAAGATTTGACGTCTTCTGGGCTACCGAAGGGCACATAACTTATAATCAAAAGTTGAATATAGTAATGACCAGTCGCGATTGTACATAGTACATGTAGCCGATTTCAATTAGCAAAAGGACCAGGCAAAAATCCAAAAGTGGAAAAAATGTTCCAATGCTGCTGGTAAGAGGCTAATCCGACGTATTTTGTGACGAGAAATCGAATGGTGCAAACCGCGTTGCTCTCCGACCAATACTTTTGACTGTAGCCACAACTGAATCATCATTTATGTCAAAATCACGTGCCCAGCAACGGCTCTTACTCCATGGAAACCAAGGAAATTTCCAATTTTTCAACAGCTGGAGATGCCTGACCCAATTGCGCATCTTTTGGCACCTTATTGATGTGGGTCAGTGTTCAATTGTACTTTTTACAGCAGACTGTATCAAGTACCTTGTGTTTTTTATATAAAAATGGTGTGGTTTTTCTACATGTAGATAAAGAGATTAAGTTTATCTTCGACTTAGAAGTAAGACATTTGCTGGGTGAGTGAAATGGGCTTGGCCCAAAGATTTGACGTCTTCTGGGCTACCGAAGGGCACATAACTTATAATCAAAAGTTGAATATAGTAATGACCAGTCGCGATGGTACATAGTACATGTAGCCGATTTCAATTAGCAAAAGGACCAGGCAAAAATCCAAAAGTGGAAAAAATGCTCCAATGCTGCTGGTAAGAGGCTAATCCGACGTATTTTGTGACGAGAAATCGAATGGTGCAAACCGCGTTGCTCTCCGACCAATACTTTTGGCTGTAGCCACAATTGAATCATCATTTATGTCAAAATCACGTGCCCAGCAACGGCTCTTACTCCATGGAAACCAAGGAAATTTGCAATTTTTCAACAGCTGCAGATGCCTGACCCAATTGCGCATCTTTTGGCACCTTATTGATGTGGGTCAGTGTTCAATTGTACTTTTTACAGCAGACTGTATCAAGTACCTTGTGTTTTTTTATAAAAAAATGGTGTGGTTTTTCTACATGTAGATAAAGATATTGAGTTTATCTTCGACTTAGAAGTAAGACATTTGCTGGGTGAGTGAAATGGGCTTGGCCCAAAGATTTGACGTCTTCTGGGCTACCGAAGGGCACATAACTTATAATCAAAAGTTGAATATAGTAATGACCAGTCGCGATGGTACATAGTACATGTAGCCGATTTCAATTAGCAAAAGGACCAGGCAAAAATCCAAAAGTGGAAAAAATGTTCCAATGCTGCTGGTAAGAGGCTAATCCGACGTATTTTGTGACGAGAAATCGAATGGTGCAAACCGCGTTGCTCTCCGACCAATACTTTTGGCTGTAGCCACAATTGAATCATCAATTATGTCAAAATCACGTGCCCAGCAACGGCTCTTACTCCATGGAAACCAAGGAAATTTACAATTTTTCAACACCTGGAGATGCCTGGCCCAATTGCGCATCTTTTGGCACCTTATTGATGTGGGTCAGTGTTCAATTGTACTTTTTTACAGCAGACTGTATCAAGTACCTTGTGTTTTTTATATAAAAATGGTGTGGTTTTTCTACATGTAGATAAAGACATTGAGTTTATCTTCGACTTAGAAGTAAGACATTTGCTGGGTGAGTTAAATGGGCTTGGCCCAAAGATTTGACATCTTCTGGGCTACCGAAGGGCACATAACTTATAATCAAAAGTTGAATATAGTAATGACCAGTCGCGATGGTACATAGTACATGTAGCCGATTTCAATTAGCAAAAGGACCAGGCAAAAATCCAAAAGTAAAAAAAATGCTCCAATCGTGCTGGTAAGAGGCTAATCCGACGTATTTTGTGACGAGAAATCGAATGGTGCAAACCGCGTTGCTCTCCGACCAATACTTTTGGCTGTAGCCACAATTGAATCATCATTTATGTCAAAATCACGTGCCCAGCAACGGCTCTTACTCCATGGAAACCAAGGAAATTTCCAATTTTTCAACACCTGGAGATGCCTGACCCAATTGCGCATCTTTTGGCACCTTATTGATGTGGGTCAGTGTTCAATTGTACTTTTTACAGCAGACTGTATCAAGTACCTTGTGTTTTTTATATAAAAATGGTGTGGTTTTTCTACATGTAGATAAAGACATTGAGTTTATCTTCGACTTAGAAGTAAGACATTTGCTGGGTGAGTTAAATGGGCTTGGCCCAAAGATTTGACATCTTCTGGGCTACCGAAGGGCACATAACTTATAATCAAAAGTTGAATATGGTAATGACCAGTCGCGATTGTACATAGTACATGTAGCCGATTTCAATTAGCAAAAGGACCAGGCAAAAATCCAAAAGTGGAAAAAATGTTCCAATGCTGCTGGTAAGAGGCTAATCCGACGTATTTTGTGACGAGAAATCGAATGGTGCAAACCGCGTTGCTCTCCGACCAATACTTTTGGCTGTAGCCACAATTGAATCATCATTTATGTCAAAATCACGTGCCCAGCAACGGCTCTTACTCCATGGAAACCAAGGAAATTTCCAATTTTTCAACAGCTGGAGATGCCTGACCCAATTGCGCATCTTTTGGCACCTTATTGATGTGGGTCAGTGTTCAATTGTACTTTTTACAGCAGACTGTATCAAGTACCTTGTGGTTTTTATATAAAAATGGTGTGGTTTTTCTACATGTAGATAAAGAGATTAAGTTTATCTTCGACTTAGAAGTAAGACATTTGCTGGGTGAGTTAAATGGGCTTGGCCCAAAGATTTGACATCTTCTGGGCTACCGAAGGGCACATAACTTATAATCAAAAGTTGAATATAGTAATGACCAGTCGCGATTGTACATAGTACATGTAGCCGATTTCAATTAGCAAAAGGACCAGGCAAAAATCCAAAAGTGGAAAAAATGTTCCAATGCTGCTGGTAAGAGGCTAATCCGACGTATTTTGTGACGAGAAATCGAATGGTGCAAACCGCGTTGCTCTCCGACCAATACTTTTGGCTGTAGCCACAATTGAATCATCATTTATGTCAAAATCACGTGCCCAGCAACGGCTCTTACTCCATGGAAACCAAGGAAATTTCCAATTTTTCAACAGCTGGAGATGCCTGACCCAATTGCGCATCTTTTGGCACCTTATTGATGTGGGTCAGTGTTCAATTGTATTTTTTACAGCAGACTGTATCAAGTACCTTGTGTTTTTTATATAAAAATGGTGTGGTTTTTCTACATGTAGATAAAGAGATTAAGTTTATCTTCGACTTAGAAGTAAGACATTTGCTGGGTGAGTGAAATGGGCTTGGCCCAAAGATTTGACGTCTTCTGGGCTACCGAAGGGCACATAACTTATAATCAAAAGTTGAATATAGTAATGACCAGTCGCGATGGTACATAGTACATGTAGCCGATTTCAATTAGCAAAAGGACCAGGCAAAAATCCAAAAGTAAAAAAAATGCTCCAATCGTGCTGGTAAGAGGCTAATCCGACGTATTTTGTGACGAGAAATCGAATGGTGCAAACCGCGTTGCTCTCCGACCAATACTTTTGGCTGTAGCCACAATTGAATCATCATTTATGTCAAAATCACGTGCCCAGCAACGGCTCTTACTCCATGGAAACCAAGGAAATTTGCAATTTTTCAACACCTGGAGATGCCTGACCCAATTGCGCATCTTTTGGCACCTTATTGATGTGGGTCAGTGTTCAATTGTACTTTTTACAGCAGACTGTATCAAGTACCTTGTGTTTTTTATATAAAAATGGTGTGGTTTTTCTACATGTAGATAAAGAGATTAAGTTTATCTTCGACTTAGAAGTAAGACATTTGCTGGGTGAGTTAAATGGGCTTGGCCCAAAGATTTGACGTCTTCTGGGCTACCGAAGGGCACATAACTTATAATCAAAAGTTGAATATAGTAATGACCAGTCGCGATTGTACATAGTACATGTAGCCGATTTCAATTAGCAAAAGGACCAGGCAAAAATCCAAAAGTGGAAAAAATGTTCCAATGCTGCTGGTAAGAGGCTAATCCGACGTATTTTGTGACGAGAAATCGAATGGTGCAAACCGCGTTGCTCTCCGACCAATACTTTTGGCTGTAGCCACAATTGAATCATCATTTATGTCAAAATCACGTGCCCAGCAACGGCTCTTACTCCATGGAAACCAAGGAAATTTCCAATTTTTCAACACCTGGAGATGCCTGACCCAATTGCGCATCTTTTGGCACCTTATTGATGTGGGTCAGTGTTCAATTGTACTTTTTACAGCAGACTGTATCAAGTACCTTGTGTTTTTTATATAAAAATGGTGTGGTTTTTCTACATGTAGATAAAGAGATTAAGTTTATCTTCGACTTAGAAGTAAGACATTTGCTGGGTGAGTGAAATGGGCTTGGCCCAAAGATTTGACGTCTTCTGGGCTACCGAAGGGCACATAACTTATAATCAAAAGTTGAATATAGTAATGACCAGTCGCGATGGTACATAGTACATGTAGCCGATTTCAATTAGCAAAAGGACCAGGCAAAAATCCAAAAGTGGAAAAAATGCTCCAATGCTGCTGGTAAGAGGCTAATCCGACGTATTTTGTGACGAGAAATCGAATGGTGCAAACCGCGTTGCTCTCCGACCAATACTTTTGGCTGTAGCCACAATTGAATCATCATTTATGTCAAAATCACGTGCCCAGCAACGGCTCTTACTCCATGGAAACCAAGGAAATTTCCAATTTTTCAACAGCTGGAGATGCCTGGCCCAATTGCGCATCTTTTGGCACCTTATTGATGTGGGTCAGTGTTCAATTGTACTTTTTACAGCAGACTGTATCAAGTACCTTGTGGTTTTTATATAAAAATGGTGTGGTTTTTCTACATGTAGATAAAGAGATTAAGTTTATCTTCGACTTAGAAGTAAGACATTTGCTGGGTGAGTGAAATGGGCTTGGCCCAAAGATTTGACGTCTTCTGGGCTACCGAAGGGCACATAACTTATAATCAAAAGTTGAATATAGTAATGACCAGTCGCGATGGTACATAGTACATGTAGCCGATTTCAATTAGGAAAAGGACCAGGCAAAAATCCAAAAGTGGAAAAAATTTTCCAATGCTGCTGGTAAGAGGCTAATCCGACGTATTTTGTGACGAGAAATCGAATGGTGCAAACCGCGTTGCTCTCCGACCAATACTTTTGGCTGTAGCCACAATTGAATCATCAATTATGTCAAAATCACGTGCCCAGCAACGGCTCTTACTCCATGGAAACCAAGGAAATTTACAATTTTTCAACACCTGGAGATGCCTGGCCCAATTGCGCATCTTTTGGCACCTTATTGATGTGGGTCAGTGTTCAATTGTACTTTTTACAGCAGACTGTATCAAGTACCTTGTGTTTTTTATATAAAAATGGTGTGGTTTTTCTACATGTAGATAAAGACATTGAGTTTATCTTCGACTTAGAAGTAAGACATTTGCTGGGTGAGTTAAATGGGCTTGGCCCAAAGATTTGACATCTTCTGGGCTACCGAAGGGCACATAACTTATAATCAAAAGTTGAATATAGTAATGACCAGTCGCGATGGTACATAGTACATGTAGCCGATTTCAATTAGCAAAAGGACCAGGCAAAAATCCAAAAGTAAAAAAAATGCTCCAATCGTGCTGGTAAGAGGCTAATCCGACGTATTTTGTGACGAGAAATCGAATGGTGCAAACCGCGTTGCTCTCCGACCAATACTTTTGGCTGTAGCCACAATTGAATCATCATTTATGTCAAAATCACGTGCCCAGCAACGGCTCTTACTCCATGGAAACCAAGGAAATTTGCAATTTTTCAACACCTGGAGATGCCTGACCCAATTGCGCATCTTTTGGCACCTTATTGATGTGGGTCAGTGTTCAATTGTACTTTTTACAGCAGACTGTATCAAGTACCTTGTGGTTTTTATATAAAAATGGTGTGGTTTTTCTACATGTAGATAAAGAGATTAAGTTTATCTTCGACTTAGAAGTAAGACATTTGCTGGGTGAGTTAAATGGGCTTGGCCCAAAGATTTGACATCTTCTGGGCTACCGAAGGGCACATAACTTATAATCAAAAGTTGAATATAGTAATGACCAGTCGCGATTGTACATAGTACATGTAGCCGATTTCAATTAGCAAAAGGACCAGGCAAAAATCCAAAAGTGGAAAAAATGTTCCAATGCTGCTGGTAAGAGGCTAATCCGACGTATTTTGTGACGAGAAATCGAATGGTGCAAACCGCGTTGCTCTCCGACCAATACTTTTGGCTGTAGCCACAATTGAATCATCATTTATGTCAAAATCACGTGCCCAGCAACGGCTCTTACTCCATGGAAACCAAGGAAATTTCCAATTTTTCAACACCTGGAGATGCCTGACCCAATTGCGCATCTTTTGGCACCTTATTGATGTGGGTCAGTGTTCAATTGTACTTTTTACAGCAGACTGTATCAAGTACCTTGTGTTTTTTATATAAAAATGGTGTGGTTTTTCTACATGTAGATAAAGAGATTAAGTTTATCTTCGACTTAGAAGTAAGACATTTGCTGGGTGAGTGAAATGGGCTTGGCCCAAAGATTTGACGTCTTCTGGGCTACCGAAGGGCACATAACTTATAATCAAAAGTTGAATATAGTAATGACCAGTCGCGATGGTACATAGTACATGTAGCCGATTTCAATTAGCAAAAGGACCAGGCAAAAATCCAAAAGTGGAAAAAATGCTCCAATGTTGCTGGTAAGAGGCTAATCCGACGTATTTTGTGACGAGAAATCGAATGGTGCAAACCGCGTTGCTCTCCGACCAATACTTTTGGCTGTAGCCACAATTGAATCATCATTTATGTCAAAATCACGTGCCCAGCAACGGCTCTTACTCCATGGAAACCAAGGAAATTTCCAATTTTTCAACAGCTGGAGATGCCTGGCCCAATTGCGCATCTTTTGGCACCTTATTGATGTGGGTCAGTGTTCAATTGTACTTTTTACAGCAGACTGTATCAAGTACCTTGTGTTTTTTATATAAAAATGGTGTGGTTTTTCTACATGTAGATAAAGAGATTAAGTTTATCTTCGACTTAGAAGTAAGACATTTGCTGAGTGAGTAAAATGGGCTTGGCCCAAAGATTTGACATCTTCTGGGCTACCGAAGGGCACATAACTTATAATCAAAAGTTGAATATGGTAATGACCAGTCGCGATGGTACATAGTACATGTAGCCGATTTCAATTAGCAAAAGGACCAGGCAAAAATCCAAAAGTAAAAAAAATGCTCCAATCGTGCTGGTAAGAGGCTAACCCGACGTATTTTGTGACGAGAAATCGAATGGTGCAAACCGCGTTGCTCTCCGACCAATACTTTTGGCTGTAGCCACAATTGAATCATCATTTATGTCAAAATCACGTGCCCAGCAACGGCTCTTACTCCATGGAAACCAAGGAAATTTCCAATTTTTCAACAGCTGGAGATGCCTGACCCAATTGCGCATCTTTTGGCACCTTATTGATGTGGGTCAGTGTTCAATTGTACTTTTTACAGCAGACTGTATCAAGTACCTTGTGTTTTTTATATAAAAATGGTGTGGTTTTTCTACATGTAGATAAAGACATTGAGTTTATCTTCGACTTAGAAGTAAGACATTTGTTGGGTGAGTTAAATGGGCTTGGCCCAAAGATTTGACGTCTTCTGGGCTACCGAAGGGCACATAACTTATAATCAAAAGTTGAATATAGTAATGACCAGTCGCGATTGTACATAGTACATGTAGCCGATTTCAATTAGCAAAAGGACCAGGCAAAAATCCAAAAGTGGAAAAAATGTTCCAATGCTGCTGGTAAGAGGCTAATCCGACGTATTTTGTGACGAGAAATCGAATGGTGCAAACCGCGTTGCTCTCCGACCAATACTTTTGGCTGTAGCCACAATTGAATCATCAATTATGTCAAAATCACGTGCGCAGCAACGGCTCTTACTCCATGGAAACCAAGGAAATTTACAATTTTTCAACACCTGGAGATGCCTGGCCCAATTGCGCATCTTTTGGCACCTTATTGATGTGGGTCAGTGTTCAATTGTACTTTTTACAGCAGACTGTATCAAGTACCTTGTGTTTTTTATATAAAAATGGTGTGGTTTTTCTACATGTAGATAAAGACATTGAGTTTATCTTCGACTTAGAAGTAAGACATTTGCTGGGTGAGTGAAATGGGCTTGGCCCAAAGATTTGACGTCTTCTGGGCTACCGAAGGGCACATAACTTATAATCAAAAGTTGAATATAGTAATGACCAGTCGCGATGGTACATAGTACATGTAGCCGATTTCAATTAGCAAAAGGATCAGGCAAAAATCCAAAAGTGGAAAAAATGTTCCAATGCTGCTGGTAAGAGGCTAATCCGACGTATTTTGTGACGAGAAATCGAATGGTGCAAACCGCGTTGCTCTCCGACCAATACTTTTGGCTGTAGCCACAATTGAATCATCAATTATGTCAAAATCACGTGCCCAGCAACGGCTCTTACTCCATGGAAACCAAGGAAATTTACAATTTTTCAACAGCTGGAGATGCCTGGCCCAATTGCGCATCTTTTGGCACCTTATTGATGTGGGTCAGTGTTCAATTGTACTTTTTACAGCAGACTGTATCAAGTACCTTGTGGTTTTTATATAAAAATGGTGTGGTTTTTCTACATGTAGATAAAGAGATTAAGTTTATCTTCGACTTAGAAGTAAGACATTTGCTGGGTGAGTGAAATGGGCTTGGCCCAAAGATTTGACATCTTCTGGGCTACCGAAGGGCACATAACTTATAATCAAAAGTTGAATATAGTAATGACCAGTCGCGATTGTACATAGTACATGTAGCCGATTTCAATTAGCAAAAGGACCAGGCAAAAATCCAAAAGTGGAAAAAATGTTCCAATGCTGCTGGTAAGAGGCTAATCCGACGTATTTTGTGACGAGAAATCGAATGGTGCAAACCGCGTTGCTCTCCGACCAATACTTTTGGCTGTAGCCACAATTGAATCATCATTTATGTCAAAATCACGTGCCCAGCAACGGCTCTTACTCCATGGAAACCAAGGAAATTTGCAATTTTTCAACAGCTGGAGATGCCTGACCCAATTGCGCATCTTTTGGCACCTTATTGATGTGGGTCAGTGTTCAATTGTACTTTTTACAGCAGACTGTATCAAGTACCTTGTGTTTTTTATATAAAAATGGTGTGGTTTTTCTACATGTAGATAAAGACATTGAGTTTATCTTCGACTTAGAAGTAAGACATTTGCTGGGTGAGTGAAATGGGCTTGGCCCAAAGATTTGACGTCTTCTGGGCTACCGAAGGGCACATAACTTATAATCAAAAGTTGAATATAGTAATGACCAGTCGCGATGGTACATAGTACATGTAGCCGATTTCAATTAGCAAAAGGACCAGGCAAAAATCCAAAAGTGGAAAAAATGTTCCAATACTGCTGGTAAGAGGCTAATCCGACGTATTTTGTGACGAGAAATCGAATGGTGCAAACCGCGTTGCTCTCCGACCAATACTTTTGGCTGTAGCCACAATTGAATCATCATTTATGTCAAAATCACGTGCCCAGCAACGGCTCTTACTCCATGGAAACCAAGGAAATTTCCAATTTTTCAACACCTGGAGATGCCTGACCCAAATGCGCATCTTTTGGCACCTTATTGATGTGGGTCAGTGTTCAATTGTACTTTTTACAGCAGACTGTATCAAGTACCTTGTGTTTTTTATATAAAAATGGTGTGGTTTTTCTACATGTAGATAAAGACATTGAGTTTATCTTCGACTTAGAAGTAAGACATTTGCTGGGTGAGTTAAATGGGCTTGGCCCAAAGATTTGACGTCTTCTGGGCTACCGAAGGGCACATAACTTATAATCAAAAGTTGAATATAGTAATGACCAGTCGCGATGGTACATAGTACATGTAGCCGATTTCAATTAGCAAAAGGACCAGGCAAAAATCCAAAAGTAAAAAAAATGCTCCAATCGTGCTGGTAAGAGGCTAATCCGACGTATTTTGTGACGAGAAATCGAATGGTGCAAACCGCGTTGCTCTCCGACCAATACTTTTGGCTGTAGCCACAATTGAATCATCATTTATGTCAAAATCACGTGCCCAGCAACGGCTCTTACTCCATGGAAACCAAGGAAATTTGCAATTTTTCAACACCTGGAGATGCCTGACCCAATTGCGCATCTTTTGGCACCTTATTGATGTGGGTCAGTGTTCAATTGTACTTTTTACAGCAGACTGTATCAAGTACCTTGTGGTTTTTATATAAAAATGGTGTGGTTTTTCTACATGTAGATAAAGAGATTAAGTTTATCTTCGACTTAGAAGTAAGACATTTGCTGGGTGAGTTAAATGGGCTTGGCCCAAAGATTTGACATCTTCTGGGCTACCGAAGGGCACATAACTTATAATCAAAAGTTGAATATAGTAATGACCAGTCGCGATTGTACATAGTACATGTAGCCGATTTCAATTAGCAAAAGGACCAGGCAAAAATCCAAAAGTGGAAAAAATGTTCCAATGCTGCTGGTAAGAGGCTAATCCGACGTATTTTGTGACGAGAAATCGAATGGTGCAAACCGCGTTGCTCTCCGACCAATACTTTTGGCTGTAGCCACAATTGAATCATCATTTATGTCAAAATCACGTGCCCAGCAACGGCTCTTACTCCATGGAAACCAAGGTGAAATTTCCAATTTTTCAACACCTGGAGATGCCTGACCAATTGCGCATCTTTTGCACCTTATTGATGTGGGTCAGTGTTCAATTGTACTTTTTACAGCAGACTGTATCAAGTACCTTGTGTTTTTTATATAAAAATGGGTGTGGTTTTTCTACATGTAGATAAAGAGATTAAGTTTATCTTCGACTTAGAAGTAAGACATTTGCTGGGTGAGTGAAATGGGCTTGGCCCAAAGATTTGACGTCTTCTGGGCTACCGAAGGGCACATAACTTATAATCAAAAGTTGAATATAGTAATGACCAGTCGCGATGGTACATAGTACATGTAGCCGATTTCAATTAGCAAAAGGACCAGGCAAAAATCCAAAAGTGGAAAAAATGCTCCAATGCTGCTGGTAAGAGGCTAATCCGACGTATTTTGTGACGAGAAATCGAATGGTGCAAACCGCGTTGCTCTCCGACCAATACTTTTGGCTGTAGCCACAATTGAATCATCATTTATGTCAAAATCACGTGCCCAGCAACGGCTCTTACTCCATGGAAACCAAGGAAATTTACAATTTTTCAACACCTGGAGATGCCTGGCCCAATTGCGCATCTTTTGGCACCTTATTGATGTGGGTCAGTGTTCAATTGTACTTTTTACAGCAGACTGTATCAAGTACCTTGTGTTTTTTATATAAAAATGGTGTGGTTTTTCTACATGTAGATAAAGAGATTAAGTTTATCTTCGACTTAGAAGTAAGACATTTGCTGAGTGAGTAAAATGGGCTTGGCCCAAAGATTTGACATCTTCTGGGCTACCGAAGGGCACATAACTTATAATCAAAAGTTGAATATGGTAATGACCAGTCGCGATGGTACATAGTACATGTAGCCGATTTCAATTAGCAAAAGGACCAGGCAAAAATCCAAAAGTAAAAAAAATGCTCCAATCGTGCTGGTAAGAGGCTAACCCGACGTATTTTGTGACGAGAAATCGAATGGTGCAAACCGCGTTGCTCTCCGACCAATACTTTTGGCTGTAGCCACAATTGAATCATCATTTATGTTAAAATCACGTGCCCAGCAACGGCTCTTACTCCATGGAAACCAAGGAAATTTCCAATTTTTCAACAGCTGGAGATGCCTGACCCAATTGCGCATCTATTGGCACCTTATTGATGTGGGTCAGTGTTCAATTGTACTTTTTACAGCAGACTGTATCAAGTACCTTGTGTTTTTTATATAAAAATGGTGTGGTTTTTCTACATGTAGATAAAGACATTGAGTTTATCTTCGACTTAGAAGTAAGACATTTGTTGGGTGAGTTAAATGGGCTTGGCCCAAAGATTTGACGTCTTCTGGGCTACCGAAGGGCACATAACTTATAATCAAAAGTTGAATATAGTAATGACCAGTCGCGATGGTACATAGTACATGTAGCCGATTTCAATTAGCAAAAGGACCAGGCAAAAATCCAAAAGTAAAAAAAATGCTCCAATCGTGCTGGTAAGAGGCTAATCCGACGTATTTTGTGACGAGAAATCGAATGGTGCAAACCGCGTTGCTCTCCGACCAATACTTTTGGCTGTAGCCACAATTGAATCATCATTTATGTCAAAATCACGTGCCCAGCAACGGCTCTTACTCCATGGAAACCAAGGAAATTTGCAATTTTTCAACAGCTGGAGATGCCTGACCCAATTGCGCATCTTTTGGCACCTTATTGATGTGGGTCAGTGTTCAATTGTACTTTTTACAGCAGACTGTATCAAGTACCTTGTGTTTTTTATATAAAAATGGTGTGGTTTTTCTACATGTAGATAAAGACATTGAGTTTATCTTCGACTTAGAAGTAAGACATTTGCTGGGTGAGTTAAATGGGCTTGGCCCAAAGATTTGACATCTTCTGGGCTACCGAAGGGCACATAACTTATAATCAAAAGTTGAATATAGTAATGACCAGTCGCGATTGTACATAGTACATGTAGCCGATTTCAATTAGCAAAAGGACCAGGCAAAAATCCAAAAGTGGAAAAAATGTTCCAATGCTGCTGGTAAGAGGCTAATCCGACGTATTTTGTGACGAGAAATCGAATGGTGCAAACCGCGTTGCTCTCCGACCAATACTTTTGGCTGTAGCCACAATTGAATCATCAATTATGTCAAAATCACGTGCGCAGCAACGGCTCTTACTCCATGGAAACCAAGGAAATTTACAATTTTCAACACCTGGAGATGCCTGGCCCAATTGCGCATCTTTTGGCACCTTATTGATGTGGGTCAGTGTTCAATTGTACTTTTTACAGCAGACTGTATCAAGTACCTTGTGTTTTTTATATAAAAATGGTGTGGTTTTTCTACATGTAGATAAAGACATTGAGTTTATCTTCGACTTAGAAGTAAGACATTTGCTGGGTGAGTGAAATGGGCTTGCCCAAAGATTTGACGTCTTCTGGGCTACCGAAGGGCACATAACTTATAATCAAAAGTTGAATATAGTAATGACCAGTCGCGATGGTACATAGTACATGTAGCCGATTTCAATTAGCAAAAGGATCAGGCAAAAATCCAAAAGTGGAAAAAATGTTCCAATGCTGCTGGTAAGAGGCTAATCCGACGTATTTTGTGACGAGAAATCGAATGGTGCAAACCGCGTTGCTCTCCGACCAATACTTTTGGCTGTAGCCACAATTGAATCATCAATTATGTCAAAATCACGTGCCCAGCAACGGCTCTTACTCCATGGAAACCAAGGAAATTTACAATTTTTCAACAGCTGGAGATGCCTGGCCCAATTGCGCATCTTTTGGCACCTTATTGATGTGGGTCAGTGTTCAATTGTACTTTTTACAGCAGACTGTATCAAGTACCTTGTGGTTTTTATATAAAAATGGTGTGGTTTTTTCTACATGTAGATAAAGAGATTAAGTTTATCTTCGACTTAGAAGTAAGACATTTGCTGGGTGAGTGAAATGGGCTTGGCCCAAAGATTTGACATCTTCTGGGCTACCGAAGGGCACATAACTTATAATCAAAAGTTGAATATAGTAATGACCAGTCGCGATGGTACATAGTACATGTAGCCGATTTTCAATTAGCAAAAAGGACCAGGCAAAAATCCAAAAGTGGAAAAAATGTTCCAATGCTGCTGGTAAGAGGCTAATCCGACGTATTTTGTGACGAGAAATCGAATGGTGCAAACCGCGTTGCTCTCCGACCAATACTTTTGGCTGTAGCCACAAT
>NW_027018474.1:0-23023 GCF_032854445.1 Liolophura sinensis
TTAACTCACCCAGCAATTGCCTTACTTCTAAGTGCAAGACAATCTCAATGTCTTTATCTACGTGTAGAAAACCCACACCATTTGTACGTGAAAAACACAAGGTACTTGATACAGTCTGCTGTAAAAAGTACAACTGAACACTAACCCACTTCAGTTAGGTGCCAAAAGATGCGGAATTGAGCCAGGCATCGGCAGCTGTTGAAAAATTGCAAATTTCCCTGGTTTCCATGGAGTAAGAGACGTTGCTACGCACGTGATTATGACATAAATGATCATTCAATTGTCACTACAGCCAAAAGTGTTGGTCGGAGAGCAACGCGGATTGCACCATTCGATTTCTCGTCACAAAATACGTCGGATTAGGCTCTTACTAGTAGCACTGGAACAGTTTTTCCACTTTTGCATTTTTGCCTGGTCTTTTTGTTAATTGAAATCGGCTACACTGTACTCTGTACAATCGCGACTGGTCATTACTATATTCAACTTTTGACTATAAGTTATGTGCCCTTCGGTAGCCCAGAGACCTGATATCTTTGGGCTAAGCCCATTTAACTCACCCAGCAATTGCCTTACTTCTAAGTGCAAGACAATCTCAATGTCTTTATCTACGTGTAGAAAAACCACACCATTTGTACGTGAAAAACAACAAGGTACTTGATACAGTCTGCTGTAAAAAGTACAACTGAACACTAACCAACTTCAGTAAGGTGCCAAAAGATGTGGAATTGAGACAGGCATCGGCAGCTGTTGAAAAATTGCAAATTTCCCTGGTTTCCATGGAGTAAGACCCGTTGCTACGCACGTGATTATGACATAAATGATCATTCAATTGTCACTACAGGCAAAAGTATTGGTCGGAGAGCAACGCGGTTTTGCACCATTCGATTTGTCGTCACAAAATACGTCGGATTAGCCTCTTACCAGCAGCACTGGAAACAGTTTTTCCACTTTTGCATTTTTTGCCTGGTCTTTTTGTTAATTGAAATCGGCTACACTGTACTCTGTACAATCGCGACTGGTCATTACTATATTCAACTTTTGACTATAAGTTATGTGCCCTTCGGTAGCCCAGAAGACCTGATATCTTTGGGCTAAGCCCATTTAACTCACCCCAGCAATTGACTTACTTCTAAGTTCTAAGTGCAAGACAATCTCAATGTCTTTATCTACGTGTAGAAAACCACACCATTTGTACGTGAAAAACACAAGGTACTTGATACAGTCTGCTGTAAAAAGTACAACTGACCACAGACCCACATGAATAAGGTGCCAAAAGATGCGGAATTGAGCCAGGCATCGGCCAGCTGTTGAAAAATTGCAAATTTCCCTGGTTTCCATGGAGTAAGAGCCGTTGCTGGGCACGTGATTATGACATAAATGATCATTCAATTGTCACTACAGGCAAAAGTATTGGTTGGAGAGCAACGCGGTTTGCACCATTCGATTTCTCGTCACAAAATACGTCGGATAGGCTCTTACTAGTAGCACTGGAACAGTTTTTCCACTTTTGCATTTTTGCTTCGTCTTTTTGTTAATTGAAATCGGCTAAACTGTACTCTGTACAATCGCGACTGGTCATTACTATATTCAACTTTTGACTATAAGTTATGTGCCCTTCGTAGCCCAGAAGACGTCAAATCTTTGGGCTAAGCCCATTTAACTCACCCAGCAATTGCCTTACTTCTAAGTGCAAGACAATCTCAATGTCTTTATCTACGTGTAGAAAAACCACACCATTTGTACGTGAAAAACACAAGGTACTTGATACAGTCTGCTGTAAAAAGTACAACTGAACACTAACCCACTTCAGTAAGGTGCCAAAGATGCGGAATTGAGACAGGCATCGGCAGCTGTTGAAAAATTGCAAATTTCCCTGGTTTCCATGGAGTAAGACCCGTTGCTACGCACGTGATTATGACATAAATGATCATTCAATTGTCGCTACAGGCAAAAGTATTGGTCGGAGAGCAACGCGGTTTGCACCATTCGATTTGTCGTCACAAAATACGTCGGATTAGCCTCTTACCAGCAGCACTGGAACAGTTTTTCCACTTTTGCATTTTTGCCTGGTCTTTTTGTTAATTGAAATCGGCTACACTGTACTCTGTACAATCGCGACTGGTCATTACTATATTCAACTTTTGACTATAAGTTATGTGCCCTTCGGTAGCCCAGAAGACCTGAAATCTTGGGCTAAGCCCATTTAACTCACCCAGCAATTGCCTTACTTCTAAGTGCAAGACAATCTCAATGTCTTTATCTACGTGTAGAAAAACCACACCATTTGTACGTGAAAAACACAAGGTACTTGATACAGTCTGCTGTAAAAAGTACAACTGAACACTAACCAACTTCAGTAAGGTGCCAAAAGATGTGGAATTGAGACAGGCATCGGCAGCTGTTGAAAAATTGCAAATTTCCCTGGTTTCCATGGAGTAAGAGCCGTTGCTGGGCACGTGATTATGACATAAATGATCATTCAATTGTCACTACAGGCAAAAGTATTGGTCGGAGAGCAACGCGGTTTGCACCATTCGATTTCTCGTCACAAAATACGTCGGATTAGGCTCTTACTAGTAGCACTGGAACAGTTTTTCCACTTTGCATTTTTGCCTGGTCTTTTTGTTAATTGAAATCGGCTACACTGTACTCTGTACAATCGCGACTGGTCATTACTATATTCAACTTTTGACTATAAGTTATGTGCCCTTCGGTAGCCCAGAAGACCTGAAATCTTTGGGCTAAGCCCATTTAACTCACCCAGCAATTGCCTTACTTCTAAGTGCAAGACAATCTCAATGTCTTTATCTACGTGTAGAAAAACCACACCATTTGTACGTGAAAAACACAAGGTACTTGATACAGTCTGCTGTAAAAAGTACAACTGACCACAGACCCACATGAATAAGGTGCCAAAAGATGCGGAATTGAGCCAGGCATCGGCAGCTGTTGAAAAATTGCAAATATCCCTGGTTTCCATGGAGTAAGAGCCGTTGCTGGGCACGTGATTATGACATAAATGATCATTCAATTGTCGCTACAGGCAAAAGTATTGGTCGGAGAGCAACGCGGTTTGCACCATTCGATTTGTCGTCACAAAATACGTCGGATTAGGATCTTACCAGCAGCACTGAAACAGTTTTTCCACTTTTGCATTTTTGCCTGGTCTTTTTGTTAATTGAAATCGGCTACACTGTACTCTGTACAATCGCGACTGGTCATTACTATATTCAACTTTTGACTATAAGTTATGTGCCCTTCGGTAGCCCAGAAGACCTGAAATCTTTGGGCTAAGCCCATTTAACTCACCCAGCAATTGCCTTACTTCTAAGTGCAAGACAATCTCAATGTCTTTATCTACGTGTAGAAAAACCACACCATTTGTACGTGAAAAACACAAGGTACTTGATACAGTCTGCTGTAAAAAGTACAACTGACCACAGACCCACATGAATAAGGTGCCAAAAGATGCGGAATTGAGCCAGACATCGGGAGCTGTTGAAAAATTGCAAATATCCCTGGTTTCCATGGAGTAAGAGCCGTTGCTGGGCACGTGATTATGACATAAATGATCATTCAATTGTCACTACAGGCAAAAGTATTGGTCGGAGTGCAACGCGGTTTGCACCATTCGATTTGTCGTCACAAAATACGTCGGATTAGCCTCTTACCAGCAGCACTGGAAAAGTTTTTCCACTTTTGCATTTTTGCCTGGTCTTTTTGTTAATTGAAATCGGCTACACTGTACTCTGTACAATCGCGACTGGTCATTACTATATTCAACTTTTGACTATAAGTTATGTGCCCTTCGGTAGCCCAGAAGACGTCAAATATTTGGGCTAAGCCCATTTAACTCACCCAGCAATTGCCTTACTTCTAAGTGCAAGACAATCTCAATGTCTTTATCTACGTGTAGAAAAACCACACCATTTGTACGTGAAAAACACAAGGTACTTGATACAGTCTGCTGTAAAAAGTACAACTGAACACTAACCCACTTCAGTAAGGTGCCAAAAGATGCGGAATTGAGCCAGGCATCGGCAGCTGTTGAAAAATTGCAAATTTCCCTGGTTTCCATGGAGTAAGAGACGTTGCTACGTACGTGATTATGACATAAATGATCATTCAATTGTCGCTACAGCCAAAAGTATTGGTCAGAGAGCAACGCGGATTGCACCATTCGATTTCTCGTCACAAAATACGTCGGATTAGGCTCTTACTAGTAGCACTGGAACAGTTTTTCCACTTTTGCATTTTTGCCTGGTCTTTTTGTTAATTGAAATCGGCTACACTGTACTCTGTACAATCGCGACTGGTCATTACTATATTCAACTTTTGACTATAAGTTATGTGCCCTTCGGTAGCCCAGAAGACCTGAAATCTTTGGGCTAAGCCCATTTAACTCACCCAGCAATTGCCTTACTTCTAAGTGCAAGACAATCTCAATGTCTTTATCTACGTGTAGAAAAACCACACCATTTGTACGTGAAAAACACAAGGTACTTGATACAGTCTGCTGTAAAAAGTACAACTGACCACAGACCCACATGAATAAGGTGCCAAAAGATGCGGAATTGAGCCAGGCATCGGCAGCTGTTGAAAAATTGCAAATATCCCTGGTTTCCATGGAGTAAGAGCCGTTGCTGGGCACGTGATTATGACATAAATGATCATTCAATTGTCGCTACAGGCAAAAGTATTGGTCGGAGAGCAACGCGGTTTGCACCATTCGATTTGTCGTCACAAAATACGTCGGATTAGGATCTTACCAGCAGCACTGGAACAGTTTTTCCACTTTTGCATTTTTGCCTGGTCTTTTTGTTAATTGAAATCGGCTACACTGTACTCTGTACAATCGCGACTGGTCATTACTATATTCAACTTTTGACTATAAGTTATGTGCCCTTCGGTAGCCCAGAAGACCTGAAATCTTTGGGCTAAGCCCATTTAACTCACCCAGCAATTGCCTTACTTCTAAGTGCAAGACAATCTCAATGTCTTTATCTACGTGTAGAAAAACCACACCATTTGTACGTGAAAAACACAAGGTACTTGATACAGTCTGCTGTAAAAAGTACAACTGACCACAGACCCACATGAATAAGGTGCCAAAAGATGCGGAATTGAGCCAGGCATCGGCAGCTGTTGAAAAATTGCAAATATCCCTGGTTTCCATGGAGTAAGAGCCGTTGCTGGGCACGTGATTATGACATAAATGATCATTCAATTGTCACTACAGGCAAAAGTATTGGTCGGAGAGCAACGCGGTTTGCACCATTCGATTTGTCGTCACAAAATACGTCGGATTAGCCTCTTACCAGCAGCACTGGAACAGTTTGTCCACTTTTGCATTTTTGCCTGGTCTTTTTGTTAATTGAAATCGGCTACACTGTACTCTGTACAATCGCGACTGGTCATTACTATATTCAACTTTTGACTATAAGTTATGTGCCCTTCGGTAGCCCAGAAGACGTCAAATCTTTGGGCTAAGCCCATTTAACTCACCCAGCAATTGCCTTACTTCTAAGTGCAAGACAATCTCAATGTCTTTATCTACGTGTAGAAAAACCACACCATTTGTACGTGAAAAACACAAGGTACTTGATACAGTCTGCTGTAAAAAGTACAACTGAACACTAACCCACTTCAGTAAGGTGCCAAAAGATGCGGAATTGAGCCAGGCATCGGCAGCTGTTGAAAAATTGCAAATTTCCCTGGTTTCCATGGAGTAAGAGACGTTGCTACGTACGTGATTATGACATAAATGATCATTCAATTGTCGCTACAGCCAAAAGTATTGGTCGGAGAGCAACGCGGATTGCACCATTCGATTTCTCGTCACAAAATACGTCGGATTAGGCTCTTACTAGTAGCACTGGAACAGTTTTTCCACTTTTGCATTTTTGCCTGGTCTTTTTGTTAATTGAAATCGGCTACACTGTACTCTGTACAATCGCGACTGGTCATTACTATATTCAACTTTTGACTATAAGTTATGTGCCCTTCGGTAGCCCAGAAGACCTGAAATCTTTGGGCTAAGCCCATTTAACTCACCCAGCAATTGCCTTACTTCTAAGTGCAAGACAATCTCAATGTCTTTATCTAGGTGTAGAAAAACCACACCATTTGTACGTGAAAAACACAAGGTACTTGATACAGTCTGCTTTAAATAGTACAACTGAACACTAACCCACTTCAGTAAGGTGCCAAAAGATGCGGAATTGAGCCAGGCATCGGCAGCTGTTGAAAAATTGCAAATTTCCCTGGTTTCCATGGAGTAAGACCCGTTGCTACGCACGTGATTATGACTTAAATGATCATTCAATTGTCGCTACAGCCAAAAGTATTGGTCGGAGAGCAACGCGGTTTGCACCATTCGATTTGTCGTCACAAAATACGTCGGATTAGCCTCTTACCAGCAGCACTGGAACAGTTTTTCCACTTTTGCATTTTTGCCTGGTCTTTTTGTTAATTGAAACCGGCTACACTGCACTCTGTACAATCGCGACTGGTCATTACTATATTCAACTTTTGACTATAAGTTATGTGCCCTTCGGTAGCCCAGAAGACCTGAAATCTTTGGGCTAAGCCCATTTAACTCACCCAGCAATTGCCTTACTTCTAAGTGCAAGACAATCTCAATGTCTTTATCTACGTGTAGAAAAACCACACCATTTGTACGTGAAAACCACAAGGTACTTGATACAGTCTGCTGTAAAAAGTACAACTGACCACAGACCCACATGAACAAGGTGCCAAAAGATGCGGAATTGAGCCAGGCATCGGCAGCTGTTGAAAAATTGCAAATTTCCCTGGTTTCCATGGAGTAAGAGCCGTTGCTGGGCACGTGATTATGACATAAATGATCATTCAATTGTCACTACAGCCAAAAGTATTGGTCGGAGAGCAACGCGGATTGCACCATTCGATTTCTCGTCACAAAATACGTCGGATTAGGCTCTTACTAGTAGCACTGGAACAGTTTTTCCACTTTTGCATTTTTGCCTGGTCTTTTTGTTAATTGAAATCGGCTACACTGTACTCTGTACAATCGCGACTGGTCATTACTATATTCAACTTTTGACTATAAGTTATGTGCCCTTCGGTAGCCCAGAAGACCTGAAATCTTTGGGCTAAGCCCATTTAACTCACCCAGCAATTGCCTTACTTCTAAGTGCAAGACAATCTCAATGTCTTTATCTACGTGTAGAAAAACCACACCATTTGTACGTGAAAACCACAAGGTACTTGATACAGTCTGCTGTAAAAAGTACAACTGACCACAGACCCACATGAACAAGGTGCCAAAAGATGCGGAATTGAGCCAGGCATCGGCAGCTGTTGAAAAATTGCAAATTTCCCTGGTTTCCATGGAGTAAGAGCCGTTGCTGGGCACGTGATTATGACATAAATGATCATTCAATTGTCACTACAGGCAAAAGTATTGGTCGGAGAGCAACGCGGTTTGCACCATTCGATTTGTCGTCACAAAATACGTCGGATTAGCCTCTTACCAGCAGCACTGGAACAGTTTTTCCACTTTTGCATTTTTGCCTGGTCTTTTTGTTAATTGAAATCGGCTACACTGTACTCTGTACAATCGCGACTGGTCATTACTATATTCAACTTTTGACTATAAGTTATGTGCCCTTCGGTAGCCCAGAAGACCTGAAATCTTTGGGCTAAGCCCATTTAACTCACCCAGCAATTGACTTACTTCTAAGTGCAAGACAATCTCAATGTCTTTATCTACGTGTAGAAAAACCACACCATTTGTACGTGAAAAACACAAGGTACTTGATACAGTCTGCTGTAAAAAGTACAACTGACCACAGACCCACATGAATAAGGTGCCAAAAAATGCGGAATTGAGCCAGGCATCGGCAGCTGTTGAAAAATTGCAAATTTCCCTGGTTTCCATGGAGTAAGAGCCGTTGCTGGGCACGTGATTATGACATAAATGATCATTCAATTGTCACTACAGGCAAAAGTATTGGTTGGAGAGCAACGCGGTTTGCACCATTCGATTTCTCGTCACAAAATACGTCGGATTAGGCTCTTACTAGTAGCACTGGAACAGTTTTTCCACTTTTGCATTTTTGCTTCGTCTTTTTGTTAATTGAAATCGGCTAAACTGTACTCTGTACAATCGCGACTGGTCATTACTATATTCAACTTTTGACTATAAGTTATGTGCCCTTCGGTAGCCCAGAAGACGTCAAATCTTTGGGCTAAGCCCATTTAACTCACCCAGCAATTGCCTTACTTCTAAGTGCAAGACAATCTCAATGTCTTTATCTACGTGTAGAAAAACCACACCATTTGTACGTGAAAAACACAAGGTACTTGATACAGTCTGCTGTAAAAAGTACAACTGAACACTAACCCACTTCAGTAAGGTGCCAAAAGATGCGGAATTGAGCCAGGCATCGGCAGCTGTTGAAAAATTGCAAATTTCCCTGGTTTCCATGGAGTAAGAGACGTTGCTACGCACGTGATTATGACATAAATGATCATTCAATTGTCGCTACAGCCAAAAGTATTGGTAGGAGAGCAACGCGGATTGCACCATTCGATTTCTCGTCACAAAATACGTCGGATTAGGCTCTTACTAGTAGTACTGGAACAGTTTTTCCACTTTTGCATTTTTGCCTGGTCTTTTTGTTAATTGAAATCGGCTACACTGTACTCTGTACAATCGCGACTGGTCATTACTATATTCAACTTTTGACTATAAGTTATGTGCCCTTCGGTAGCCCAGAAGACCTGAAATCTTTGGGCTAAGCCCATTTAACTCACCCAGCAATTGCCTTACTTCTAAGTGCAAGACAATCTCAATGTCTTTATCTACGTGTAGAAAAACCACACCATTTGTACGTGAAAATCACAAGGAACTTGATACAGTCTGCTGTAAAAAGTACAACTGAACACTAACCAACTTCAGTAAGGTGCCAAAAGATGTGGAATTGAGACAGGCATCGGCAGCTGTTGAAAAATTGCAAATTTCCCTGGTTTCCATGGAGTAAGACCCGTTGCTACGCACGTGATTATGACATAAATGATCATTCAATTGTCGCTACAGCCAAAAGTATTGGTCGGAGAGCAACGCGGATTGCACCATTCGATTTCTCGTCACAAAATACGTCGGATTAGGCTCTTACTAGTAGCACTGGAACAGTTTTTCCACTTTTGCATTTTTGCCTGGTCTTTTTGTTAATTGAAATCGGCTACACTGTACTCTGTACAATCGCGACTGGTCATTACTATATTCAACTTTTGACTATAAGTTATGTGCCCTTCGGTAGCCCAGAAGACCTGAAATCTTTGGGCTAAGCCCATTTAACTCACCCAGCAATTGCCTTACTTCTAAGTGCAAGACAATCTCAATGTCTTTATCTACGTGTAGAAAAACCACACCATTTGTACGTGAAAAACACAAGGTACTTGATACAGTCTGCTGTAAAAAGTACAACTGACCACAGACCCACATGAATAAGGTGCCAAAAAATGCGGAATTGAGCCAGGCATCGGCAGCTGTTGAAAAATTGCAAATATCCCTGGTTTCCATGGAGTAAGAGCCGTTGCTGGGCACGTGATTATGACATAAATGATCATTCAATTGTCGCTACAGGCAAAAGTATTGGTCGGAGAGCAACGCGGATTGCACCATTCGATTTGTCGTCACAAAATACGTCGGATTAGGATCTTACCAGCAGCACTGGAACAGTTTTTCCACTTTTGCATTTTTGCCTGGTCTTTTTGTTAATTGAAATCGGCTACACTGTACTCTGTACAATCGCGACTGGTCATTACTATATTCAACTTTTGACTATAAGTTATGTGCCCTTCGGTAGCCCAGAAGACCTGAAATCTTTGGGCTAAGCCCATTTAACTCACCCAGCAATTGCCTTACTTCTAAGTGCAAGACAATCTCAATGTCTTTATCTACGTGTAGAAAAACCACACCATTTGTACGTGAAAAACACAAGGTACTTGATACAGTCTGCTGTAAAAAGTACAACTGACCACAGACCCACATGAATAAGGTGCCAAAAGATGCGGAATTGAGCCAGGCATCGGCAGCTGTTGAAAAATTGCAAATATCCCTGGTTTCCATGGAGTAAGAGCCGTTGCTGGGCACGTAATTATGACATAAATGATCATTCAATTGTCACTACAGGCAAAAGTATTGGTCGGAGAGCAACGCGGTTTGCACCATTCGATTTGTCGTCACAAAATACGTCGGATTAGCCTCTTACCAGCAGCACTGGAACAGTTTGTCCACTTTTGCATTTTTGCCTGGTCTTTTTGTTAATTGAAATCGGCTTACACTGTACTCTGTACAATCGCGACTGGTCATTACTATATTCAACTTTTGACTATAAGTTATGTGCCCTTCGGTAGCCCAGAAGACGTCAAATCTTTGGGCTAAGCCCATTTAACTCACCCAGCAATTGCCTTACTTCTAAGTGCAAGACAATCTCAATGTCTTTATCTACGTGTAGAAAAACCACACCATTTGTACGTGAAAAACACAAGGTACTTGATACAGTCTGCTGTAAAAAGTACAACTGAACACTAACCCACTTCAGTAAGGTGCCAAAAGATGCGGAATTGAGCCAGGCATCGGCAGCTGTTGAAAAATTGCAAATTTCCCTGGTTTCCATGGAGTAAGAGCCGTTGCTACGCACGTGATTATGACATAAATGATCATTCAATTGTCGCTACAGCCAAAAGTATTGGTCGGACAGCAACGCGGATTGCACCATTCGATTTCTCGTCACAAAATACGTCGGATTAGGCTCTTACTAGTAGCACTGGAACAGTTTTTCCACTTTTGCATTTTTGCCTGGTCTTTTTGTTAATTGAAATCGGCTACACTGTACTCTGTACAATCGCGACTGGTCATTACTATATTCAACTTTTGACTATAAGTTATGTGCCCTTCGGTAGCCCAGAAGACCTGAAATCTTTGGGCTAAGCCCATTTAACTCACCCAGCAATTGCCTTACTTCTAAGTGCAAGACAATCTCAATGTCTTTATCTACGTGTAGAAAAACCACACCATTTGTACGTGAAAAACACAAGGTACTTGATACAGTCTGCTTTAAATAGTACAACTGAACACTAACCCACTTCAGTAAGGTGCCAAAAGATGCGGAATTGAGCCAGGCATCGGCAGCTGTTGAAAAATTGCAAATTTCCCTGGTTTCCATGGAGTAAGACCCGTTGCTACGCACGTGATTATGACTTAAATGATCATTCAATTGTCGCTACAGCCAAAAGTATTGGTCGGAGAGCAACGCGGTTTGCACCATTCGATTTGTCGTCACAAAATACGTCGGATTAGCCTCTTACCAGCAGTACTGGAACAGTTTTTCCACTTTTGCATTTTTGCCTGGTCTTTTTGTTAATTGAAACCGGCTACACTGCACTCTGTACAATCGCGACTGGTCATTACTATATTCAACTTTTGACTATAAGTTATGTGCCCTTCGGTAGCCCAGAAGACGTCAAATCTTTGGCTAAGCCCATTTAACTCACCCAGCAATTGCCTTACTTCTAAGTGCAAGACAATCTCAATGTCTTTATCTACGTGTAGAAAAACCACACCATTTGTACGTGAAAACCACAAGGTACTTGATACAGTCGGCTGTAAAAAGTACAACTGACCACAGACCCCACATGAACAAGGTGCCAAAAGATGTGGAATTGAGCCAGGCATCGGCAGCTGTTGAAAAATTGCAAATTTCCCTGGTTTCCATGGAGTAAGAGCCGTTGCTGGGCACGTGATTATGACATAAATGATCATTCAATTGTCACTACAGGCAAAAGTATTGGTCGGAGAGCAACGCGGTTTGCACCATTCGATTTGTCGTCACAAAATACGTCGGATTAGCCTCTTACCAGCAGCACTGGAACAGTTTTTCCACTTTTGCATTTTTGCCTGGTCTTTTTGTTAATTGAAATCGGCTACACTGTACTCTGTACAATCGCGACTGGTCATTACTATATTCAACTTTTGACTATAAGTTATGTGCCCTTCGTAGCCCAGAAGACGTCAAATCTTTGGGCTAAGCCCATTTAACTCACCCAGCAATTGCCTTACTTCTAAGTGCAAGACAATCTCAATGTCTTTATCTACGTGTAGAAAAACCACACATTTGTACGTGAAAACCACAAGGTACTTGATACAGTCTGCTGTAAAAAGTACAACTGAAACACTGACCCACTTCAGTAAGGTGCCAAAAGATGCGGAATTGAGCCAGGCATCGGCAGCTGTTGAAAAATTGCAAATTTCCCTGGTTTCCATGGAGTAAGACCCGTTGCTACGCACGTGATTATGACTTAAATGATCATTCAATTGTCGCTACAGCCAAAAGTATTGGTCGGAGAGCAACGCGGTTTGCACCATTCGATTTGTCGTCACAAAATACGTCGGATTAGCCTCTTACCAGCAGCACTGGAACAGTTTTTTCCACTTTTGCATTTTTGCCTGGTCTTTTTGTTAATTGAAACCGGCTACACTGCACTCTGTACAATCGCGACTGGTCATTACTATATTCAACTTTTGACTATAAGTTATGTGCCCTTCGGTAGCCCAGAAGACGTCAAATCTTTGGGCTAAGCCCATTTAACTCACCCAGCAATTGCCTTACTTCTAAGTGCAAGACAATCTCAATGTCTTTATCTACGTGTAGAAAAACCACACCATTTGTACGTGAAAACCACAAGGTACTTGATACAGTCGCTGTAAAAAGTACAACTGACCACAGACCCAAATGAACAAGGTGCCAAAAGATGTGGAATTGAGCCAGGCATCGGCAGCTGTTGAAAAATTGCAAATTTCCTGGTTTCCATGGAGTAAGAGCCGTTGCTGGGCACGTGATTATGACATAAATGATCATTCAATTGTCACTACAGGCAAAAGTATTGGTCGGAGAGCAACGCGGTTTGCACCATTCGATTTGTCGTCACAAAATACGTCGGATTAGCCTCTTACCAGCAGCACTGGAACAGTTTTTCCACTTTTGCATTTTTGCCTGGTCTTTTTGTTAATTGAAATCGGCTACACTGTACTCTGTACAATCGCGACTGGTCATTACTATATTCAACTTTTGACTATAAGTTATGTGCCCTTCGGTAGCCCAGAAGACGTCAAATCTTTGGGCTAAGCCCATTTAACTCACCCAGCAATTGCCTTACTTCTAAGTGCAAGACAATCTCAATGTCTTTATCTACGTGTAGAAAAACCACACCATTTGTACGTGAAAAACACAAGGTACTTTATACAGTCTGCTGTAAAAAGTACAACTGAACACTAACCCACTTTAGTAAGGTGCCAAAAGATGCGGAATTGAGCCAGGCATCGGCAGCTGTTGAAAAATTGCAAATTTCCCTGGTTTCCATGGAGTAAGAGACGTTGCTACGCACGTGATTATGACATAAATGATCATTCAATTGTCACTACAGCCAAAAGTGTTGGTCGGAGAGCAACGCGGATTGCACCATTCGATTTCTCGTCACAAAATACGTCGGATTAGGCTCTTACTAGTAGCACTGGAACAGTTTTTCCACTTTTGCATTTTTGCCTGGTCTTTTTGTTAATTGAAATCGGCTACACTGTACTCTGTACAATCGCGACTGGTCATTACTATATTCAACTTTTGACTATAAGTTATGTGCCCTTCGGTAGCCCAGAAGACCTGAAATCTTTGGGCCAAGCCCATTTAACTCACCCAGCAATTGCCTTACTTCTAAGTGCAAGACAATCTCAATGTCTTTATCTACGTGTAGAAAAACCACACCATTTGTACGTGAAAAACACAAGGTACTTGATACAGTCTGCTGTAAAAAGTACAACTGAACACTAACCAACTTCAGTAAGGTGCCAAAAGATGTGGAATTGAGACAGGCATCGGCAGCTGTTGAAAAATTGCAAATTTCCCTGGTTTCCATGGAGTAAGACCCGTTGCTACGCACGTGATTATGACATAAATGATCATTCAATTGTCGCTACAAGCCAAAAGTATTGGTCGGAGAGCAACGCGGATTGCACCATTTCGATTTCTCGTCACAAAATACGTCGGATTAGGCTCTTACTAATAGCACTGGAACAGTTTTTCCACTTTTGCATTTTTGCCTGGTCTTTTTGTTAATTGAAATCGGCTACACTGTACTCTGTACAATCGCGACTGGTCATTACTATATTCAACTTTTGACTATAAGTTATGTGCCCTTCGGTAGCCCAGAAGACCTGAAATCTTTGGGCTAAGCCCATTTAACTCACCCAGCAATTGCCTTACTTCTAAGTGCAAGACAATCTCAATGTCTTTATCTACGTGTAGAAAAAACCACACCATTTGTACGTGAAAACCACAAGGTACTTGATACAGTCTGCTGTAAAAAGTACAACTGACCACAGACCCACATGAACAAGGTGCCAAAAGATGCGGAATTGAGCCAGGCATCGGCAGCTGTTGAAAAATTGCAAATTTCCCTGGTTTCCATGGAGTAAGAGCCCGTTGCTGGGCACGTGATTATGACATAAATGATCATTCAATTGTCACTACAGGCAAAAGTATTGGTCGGAGAGCAACGCGGTTTGCACCATTCGATTTGTCGTCACAAAATACGTCGGATTAGCCTCTTACCAGCAGCACTGGAACAGTTTTTCCACTTTTGCATTTTTGCCTGGTCTTTTTGTTAATTGAAATCGGCTACACTGTACTCTGTACAATCGCGACTGGTCATTACTATATTCAACTTTTGACTATAAGTTATGTGCCCTTCGGTAGCCCAGAAGACGTCAAATCTTTGGGCTAAGCCCATTTAAACTCACCCAGCAATTGCCTTACTTCTAAGTGCAAGACAATCTCAATGTCTTTATCTACGTGTAGAAAAACCACACCATTTGTACGTGAAAAACACAAGGTACTTGATACAGTCTGCTGTAAAAAGTACAACTGAACACTAACCCACTTCAGTAAGGTGCCAAAAGATGCGGAATTGAGCAGGCATCGGCAGCTGTTGAAAAATTGCAAATTTCCCTGGTTTCCATGGAGTAAGAGACGTTGCTACGCACGTGATTATGACATAAATGATCATTCAATTGTCGCTACAGCCAAAAGTATTGGTCGGAGAGCAACGCGGATTGCACCATTCGATTTTCTCGTCACAAAATACGTCGGATTAGGCTCTTACTGGTAGCACTGGAACAGTTTTTCCACTTTTGCATTTTTGCCTGGTCTTTTTTTTAATTGAAATCGGCTACACTGTACTCTGTACAATCGCGACTGGTCATTACTATATTCAACTTTTGACTATAAGTTATGTGCCCTTCGGTAGCCCAGAAGACCTGAAATCTTTGGGCTAAGCCCATTTAACTCACCCAGCAATTGCCTTACTTCTAAGTGCAAGACAATCTCAATGTCTTTATCTACGTGTAGAAAAACCACACCATTTGTACGTGAAAAACACAAGGTACTTGATACAGTCTGCTGTAAAAAGTACAACTGAACACTAACCCACTTCAGTAAGGTGCCAAAAGATGCGGAATTGAGACAGGCATCGGCAGCTGTTGAAAAATTGCAAATTTCCCTGGTTTCCATGGAGTAAGACCTGTTGCTACGCACGTGATTATGACATAAATGATCATTCAATTGTCGCTACAGCCAAAAGTATTGGTCGGAGAGCAACGCGGATTGCACCATTCGATTTCTCGTCACAAAATACGTCGGATTAGGCTCTTACTAGTAGCACTGGAACAGTTTGTCCACTTTTGCATTTTTGCCTGGTCTTTTTGTTAATTGAAATCGGCTACACTGTACTCTGTACAATCGCGACTGGTCATTACTATATTCAACTTTTGACTAAAGTTATGTGCCCTTCGGTAGCCCAGAAGACCTGAAATCTTTGGGCTAAGCCCATTTAACTCACCCAGCAATTGCCTTACTTCTAAGTGCAAGACAATCTTAATGTCTTTATCCACGTGTAGAAAAAACCACACCATTTGTACGTGAAAAACACAATGTACTTAATACAGTCTGCTGTAAAAAGTACAACTGAACACTGACCCACTTCAGTAAGGTGCCAAAAGATGCGAATTGAGCCAGGCATCGGCAGCTGTTGAAAAATTGCAAATTTCCCTGGTTTCCATGGAGTAAGAGCCGTTGCTGGGCACGTGATTATGACATAAATGATCATTCAATTGTCACTACAGCCAAAAGTATTGGTCGGAGAGCAACGCGGATTGCACCATTCGATTTCTCGTCACAAAATACGTCGGATTAGCCTCTTACCAGCAGCACTGGAACAGTTTGTCCACTTTTGCATTTTTACCTGGTCTTTTTGTTAATTGAAATCGGCTACACTGTACTCTGTACAATCGCGACTGGTCATTACTATATTCAACTTTTGACTATAAGTTATGTGCCCTTCGGTAGCCCAGAAGACCTGAAATCTTGGGCTAAGCCCATTTAACTCACCAGCAATTGCCTTACTTCTAAGTGCAAGACAATCTCAATGTCTTTATCTACGTGTAGAAAAACCACACCATTCGTACGTGAAAAACACAAGGTACTTGATACAGTCTGCTGTAAAAAGTACAACTGAACACTAACCCACTTCAGTAAGGTGCCAAAAGATGCGGAATTGAGCCAGGCATCGGCAGCTGTTGAAAAAATTGCAAATTTCCCTGGTTTCCATGGAGTAAGAGCCGTTGCTACGCACGTGATTATGACATCAATGATCATTTAATTGTCGCTACAGCCAAAAGTATTGGTCGGAGAGCAACGCGGATTGCACCATTCGATTTCTCGTCACAAAATACGTCGGATTAGGCTCTTACTAGTAGCACTGGAACAGTTTTTCATTTTTGCATTTTTGCCTGGTCTTTTTGTTAATTGAAATCGCTACACTGTACTCTGTACAATCGCGACTGGTCATTACTATATTCAACTTTTGACTATAAGTTATGTGCCCTTCGGTAGCCCAGAAGACCTGAAATCTTTGGGCTAAGCCCATTTAACTCACCCAGCAATTGCCTTACTTCTAAGTGCAAGACAATCTCAATGTCTTTATCTACGTGTAGAAAAACCACACCATTTGTACGTGAAAAACACAAGGTACTTGATACAGTCTGCTGTGAAAAGTACAACTAAACACTGACCCACATTTATAAGGTGCCAAAAGATGTGGAATTGGGCCAGGCATCGGCAGCTGTTGAAAAATTGCAAATTTCCCCTGGTTTCCATGGAGTAAGAGCCGTTGCTGGGCACGTGATTATGACATCAATGATCATTGATCTGTCGCTACAGCCAAAAGTATTGGTCGGAGAGCAACGCGGTTTGCACCATTCGATTTGTCGTCACAAAATACGTCGGATTAGCCTCTTACCAGCAGCACTGGAACAGTTTTTCCACTTTTGCATTTTTGCCTGGTCTTTTTGTTAATTGAAATCGGCTACACTGCACTCTGTACAATCGCGACTGGTCATTACTATATTCAACTTTTGACTATAAGTTATGTGCCCTTCGGTAGCCCAGAAGACCTGAAATCTTTGGGCTAAGCCCATTTAACTCACCCAGCAATTGCCTTACTTCTAAGTGCAAGACAATCTCAATGTCTTTATCTACGTGTAGAAAAACCACACCATTTGTACGTGAAAACCACAAGGTACTTGATACAGTCTGCTGTAAAAAGTACAACTGACCACAGACCCACATGAACAAGGTGCCAAAAGATGCGGAATTGAGCCAGGCATCGGCAGCTGTTGAAAAATTGCAAATTTCCCTGGTTTCCATGGAGTAAGAGCCGTTGCTGGGCACGTGATTATGACATAAATGATCATTCAATTGTCACTACAGGCAAAAGTATTGGTCGGAGAGCAACGCAGTTTGCACCATTCGATTTGTCGTCACAAAATACGTCGGATTAGCCTCTTACCAGCAGCACTGGAACAGTTTTTCCACTTTTGCATTTTTGCCTGGTCTTTTTGTTAATTGAAATCGGCTACACTGTACTCTGTACAATCGCGACTGGTCATTACTATATTCAACTTTTGACTATAAGTTATGTGCCCTTCGGTAGCCCAGAAGACGTCAAATCTTTGGCTAAGCCCATTCAACTCACCCAGCAATTGCCTTACTTCTAAGTGCAAGACAATCTCAATGTCTTTATCTACGTGTAGAAAAACCACACCATTTGTACGTGAAAAACACAAGGTACTTGATACAGTCTGCTGTAAAAAGTACAACTGAACACTAACCCACTTCAGTAAGGTGCCAAAAGATGCGGAATTGAGCCAGGCATCGGCAGCTGTTGAAAAATTGCAAATTTCCCTGGTTTCCATGGAGTAAGAGCCGTTGCTGGGCACGTGATTATGACATAAATGATCATTCAATGTCACTACAGCCAAAAGTATTGGTCGGAGAGCAACGCGGATTGCACCATTCGATTTCTCGTCACAAAATACGTCGGATTAGCCTCTTACTAATAGCACTGGAACAGTTTTTTCCACTTTTGCATTTTTGCCTGGTCTTTTTGTTAATTGAAATCGGCTACACTGTACTCTGTTACAATCGCGACTGGTCATTACTATATTCAACTTTTGACTATAAGTTATGTGCCCTTCGGTAGCCCAGAAGACCTGAAATCTTTGGGCCAAGCCCATTTAACTCACCCAGCAATTGTCTTACTTCTAATTCCAAGACAATCTCAATGTCTTTATCTACGTGTAGAAAAACCACACCATTTGTACGTGAAAAACACAAGGTACTTGATACAGTCTGCTGTGAAAAGTACAACTAAACACTGACCCACATTTATAAGGTGCCAAAAGATGTGGAATTGGGCCAGGCATCGGCAGCTGTTAAAAAATTGGAAATATCCCTGGTTTCCATGGAGTAAGAGCCGTTGCTGGGCACGTGATTATGACATCAATGATCATTGATCTGTCGCTACAGCCAAAAGTATTGGTCGGAGAGCAACGCGGTTTGCACCATTCGATTTCTCGTCACAAAATACGTCGGATTAGCCTCTTACCAGCAGCACTGGAACAGTTTTTTCCACTTTTGCATTTTTGCCTGGTCTTTTTGTTAATTGAAATCGGCTACACTGTACTCTGTACAATCGCGACTGGTCATTACTATATTCAACTTTTGACTATAAGTTATGTGCCCTTCGGTAGCCCAGAGACCTGAAATCTTTGGGCTAAGCCCATTTAACTCACCCAGCAATTGACTTACTTCTAAGTGCAAGACAATCTCAATGTCTTTATCTACGTGTAGAAAAACCACACCATTTGTACGTGAAAAACACAAGGTACTTGATACAGTCTGCTGTAAAAAGTACAACTGAACACTAACCCACTTCAGTAAGGTGCCAAAAGATGCGGAATTGAGCAGGCATCGCACCTGTTGAAAAATTGCAAATTTCCCTGGTTTCCATGGAGTAAGAGACGTTGCTACGCACGTGATTATGACATAAATGATCATTCAATTGTCGCTACAGCCAAAAGTATTGGTAGGAGAGCAACGCGGATTGCACCATTCGATTTCTCGTCACAAAATACGTCGGATTAGGCTCTTACTAGTAGCACTGGAACAGTTTTTCCACTTTTGCATTTTTGCCTGGTCTTTTTGTTAATTGAAATCGGCTACACTGTACTCTGTACAATCGCGACTGGTCATTACTATATTCAACTTTTGACTATAAGTTATGTGCCCTTCGGTAGCCCAGAAGACCTGAAATCTTGGGCTAAGCCATTTAACTCACCCAGCAATTGCCTTACTTCTAAGTGCAAGACAATCTCAATGTCTTTATCTACGTGTAGAAAAACCACACCATTTGTACGTGAAAAACACAAGGTACTTGATACAGTCTGCTGTAAAAAGTACAACTGAACACTAACCAACTTCAGTAAGGTGCCAAAAGATGTGGAATTGAGACAGGCATCGGCAGCTGTTGAAAAATTGCAAATTTCCCTGGTTTCCATGGAGTAAGACCCGTTGCTACGCACGTGATTATGACATAAATGATCATTCATTGTCGCTACAGCCAAAAGTATTGGTCGGAGAGCAACGCGGATTGCACCATTCGATTTCTCGTCACAAAATACGTCGGATTAGGCTCTTACTAGTAGCACTGGAACAGTTTTTCCACTTTTGCATTTTTGCCTGGTCTTTTTGTTAATTGAAATCGGCTACACTGTACTCTGTACAATCGCGACTGGTCATTACTATATTCAACTTTTGACTATAAGTTATGTGCCCTTCGGTAGCCCAGAAGACCTGAAATCTCTGGGCTAAGCCCATTTAACTCACCCAGCAATTGCCTTACTTCTAAGTGCAAGACAATCTCAATGTCTTTATCTACGTGTAGAAAAACCACACCATTTGTACGTGAAAAACACAAGGTACTTGATACAGTCTGCTGTAAAAAGTACAACTGACCACAGACCCACATGAATAAGGTGCCAAAGATGCGGAATTGAGCCAGGCATCGGCAGCTGTTGAAAAATTGCAAATATCCCTGGTTTCCATGGAGTAAGAGCCGTTGCTGGGCACGTGATTATGACATAAATGATCATTCAATTGTCGCTACAGGCAAAAAGTATTGGTCGGAGAGCAACGCGGTTTGCCACCATTCGATTTGTCGTCACAAAATACGTCGGATTAGCCTCTTACCAGCAGCACTGGAACAGTTTTTCCACTTTTGCATTTTTGCCTGGTCTTTCTGTTAATTGAAATCGGCTACACTGCACTCTGTACAATCGCGACTGGTCATTACTATATTCAACTTTTGACTATAAGTTATGTGCCCTTCGGTAGCCCAGAAGACGTCAAATCTTTGGGCTAAGCCCATTTAACTCACCCAGCAATTGCCTTACTTCTAAGTGCAAGACAATCTCAATGTCTTTATCTACGTGTAGAAAAACCACACCATTTGTACGTGAAAAAACACAAGGTACTTGATACAGTCTGCTGTAAATAGTACAACTGAACACTAACCCACTTCAGTAAGGTGCCAAAAGATGCGGAATTGAGCCAGGCATCGGCAGCTGTTGAAAAATTGCAAATTTCCCTGGTTTCCATGGAGTAAGACCCGTTGCTACGCACGTGATTATGACATAAATGATCATTCAATTGTCGCTACAGCCAAAAGTAATGGTCGGAGTAGAACGCGGATTGCACCATTCGATTTCTCGTCACAAAATACGTCGGATTAGCCTCTTACCAGCAGCACTGGAACAGTTTGTCCACTTTTGCATTTTTACCTGGTCTTTTTGTTAATTGAAATCGGCTACACTGTACTCTGTACAATCGCGACTGGTCATTACTATATTCAACTTTTGACTATAAGTTATGTGCCCTTCGGTAGCCCAGAAGACCTGAAATCTTTGGGCTAAGCCCATTTAACTCACCCAGCAATTGCCTTACTTCTAAGTGCAAGACAATCTCAATGTCTTTATCTACGTGTAGAAAAACCACACCATTCGTACGTGAAAAACACAAGGTACTTGATACAGTCTGCTGTAAAAAGTACAACTGAACACTAACCCACTTCAGTAAGGTGCCAAAAGATGCGGAATTGAGCCAGGCATCGGCAGCTGTTGAAAAATTGCAAATTTCCCTGGTTTCCATGGAGTAAGAGCCGTTGCTACGCACGTGATTATGACATCAATGATCATTTAATTGTCGCTACAGCCAAAAGTATTGGTCGGAGAGCAACGCGGATTGCACCATTCGATTTCTCGTCACAAAATACGTCGGATTAGGCTCTTACTAGTAGCACTGGAACAGTTTTTCCATTTTTGCATTTTTGCCTGGTCTTTTTGTTAATTGAAATCGGCTACACTGTACTCTGTACAATCGCGACTGGTCATTACTATATTCAACTTTTGACTATAAGTTATGTGCCCTTCGGTAGCCCAGAAGACCTGAAATCTTTGGGCTAAGCCCATTTAACTCACCCAGCAATTGCCTTACTTCTAAGTGCAAGACAATCTCAATGTCTTTATCTACGTGTAGAAAAACCACACCATTTGTACGTGAAAAACACAAGGTACTTGATACAGTCTGCTGTGAAAAGTACAACTAAACACTGACCCACATTTATAAGGTGCCAAAAGATGTGGAATTGGGCCAGGCATCGGCAGCTGTTGAAAAATTGCAAATTTCCCTGGTTTCCATGGAGTAAGAGCCGTTGCTGGGCACGTGATTATGACATCAATGATCATTGATCTGTCGCTACAGCCAAAAGTATTGGTCGGAGAGCAACGCGGTTTGCACCATTCGATTTGTCGTCACAAAATACGTCGGATTAGCCTCTTACCAGCAGCACTGGAACAGTTTTTCCACTTTTGCATTTTTGCCTGGTCTTTTTGTTAATTGAAATCGGCTACACTGCACTCTGTACAATCGCGACTGGTCATTACTATATTCAACTTTTGACTATAAGTTATGTGCCCTTCGGTAGCCCAGAAGACCTGAAATCTTTGGGCTAAGCCCATTTAACTCACCCAGCAATTGCCTTACTTCTAAGTGCAAGACAATCTCAATGTCTTTATCTACGTGTAGAAAAACCACACCATTTGTACGTGAAAACCACAAGGTACTTGATACAGTCTGCTGTAAAAAGTACAACTGACCACAGACCCACATGAACAAGGTGCCAAAAGATGCGGAATTGAGCCAGGCATCGGCAGCTGTTGAAAAATTGCAAATTTCCCTGGTTTCCATGGAGTAAGAGCCGTTGCTGGGCACGTGATTATGACATAAATGATCATTCAATTGTCACTACAGGCAAAAGTATTGGTCGGAGAGCAACGCAGTTTGCACCATTCGATTTGTCGTCACAAAATACGTCGGATTAGCCTCTTACCAGCAGCACTGGAACAGTTTTTCCACTTTTGCATTTTTGCCTGGTCTTTTTGTTAATTGAAATCGGCTACACTGTACTCTGTACAATCGCGACTGGTCATTACTATATTCAACTTTTGACTATAAGTTATGTGCCCTTC
>NW_027018475.1:0-22847 GCF_032854445.1 Liolophura sinensis
GATTAAAGGCAGTTTGTACGGGGTCACTTTAGGTACAACAGCACCGATGTTGTTTAAAGCATTGGTGGAAGCAACGGCTTATGGAGCTAGAGCCATAGTAGATCGCATAAAGGAGAATAATATTCCTATAAAAGATGTGATAGCTTTAGGTGGTGTGGCACAAAAATCTCCTTTTGTAATGCAAACATTAGCTAATGTTCTTGATTGTGAAATTAAAATAGTAAAAGCTAAAGAGACTTGTGCGCTTGGAGCTGCTATGTACGCAGCTGTAGTAGGCGGGGTTTATCAAACGGTTTAGTGAAGCTCAAGAAAACATGAATAGTGGCATAGAAAAAGTGTATCGTCCAGATCCAGAAAAAGTGCCAATTTACCGCCACAATTTTGAAAGATATTTAAAACTAGGTAAGTTTAGTACTGAACTGTAAAAAGTTTTAATGTGACGTGTACTCTACTTTATAGCATGAAATGAAAAAGGTTATTGCCATTGTTGATGTTGGAAAGACCAACAAAAAGGTTTTGTTATTCGACCAAAATTTTAAAGTGGTCTATGAAAGCACGAAACAATTTGAGGAAACTGTAGATGACGATGGTTTTCCCTGTGATGCAGTTGATGCCCTAGAGCAGTGGATTAGAAGAGAAATTCAAATTATTCAATCTGGCAATGAATTTATCATCAAAGCTCTTAATTTCACTACCCATGGAGCTACTATAGTGTACTTGGATGCGGAAGGGAAACGTGCCGCACCTGTTTATAATTACTTAAAACCGCTGAAGTTTAGTTTTGCTCCATTTTATGAAAAGTATGGAGGGAGCGTAAAGAATTTTCTAGGCAAACGGCCTCTCCAGCTTATGGGATGCTCAACTCAGGTTTGCAAGTGTATTGGCTAAAAAAAAATAAACCTCACTTTTGGAAAAAAGTAGCAGCGGTACTGCATTATCAGCAATATTGGAGTTATTTATTTACTCACAGAATTACAGCTGATTTCACTTCTATTGGTGCTCACACTATGTTATGGAATTTTGATTCGATGTGTTACCATCATTGGTTGAAAGAAGAAGGGATTTCATTGCCTGAACCAAATACAGATAAACAGGCTATACTTTGTGAAGTAAATGGACATGAAATAGCCGTAGGTAAAGGATTGCACGATAGTTCTGCTTCAATCATCCCTCTGTTAGAAAATCACCAAAAAACGGATAGAGAATTTGTTCTTCTATCTACAGGAACGTGGATTATTTGCATGAACCCTTTTAGTAGAGAAAGTTTGACCTCCCATCAGCTAGAGAATGATTGTCTTTGCTTTATGACCCCTGAGAAGAAACAGATTAAATCTTCGATGCAAATGCTAGGTAAGGTACATGATATTAATGTTTTGGCGTTGAGTAAACATTTTTCAGTTGACAAAGATTATTTTTTGAATCTAGCTCTTGATAAGAGATTATGTGCGCGTGTTATAAGTAAAGCAGATGAAATATTTTTCCCCGATAAGCTAAAAAATGATTATCTAATAGAATCATTTCGGCTAGAAAATTACGACACTTATGAGGAAGCTTATTATCAATTAATTTTTGAAATAAGCTGCCGTGTGTATCAGGGTATAGGGCGAATTTTAGATAAAGAAAATAAATTAAAAGACCTTTATATAACGGGCGGATTCAACAAGAACACCATTTTTGCTGAATTTCTTTCTCGATTGATGCCTGAGCAAACGATTCAGATTTTTGATGAAAAGAATGCCAGTGCCTTAGGAGCAGCGATGTTGATGAAAGAATATTTATAATAAAGTTACAACCATTTTAAAATGATTATGATCCCTTAGTCTGGAATTAAATTATTTACACATAAACCAATCGTAACATTATGAAATCTGTATCCTTTAAAAAGAATATTCAATTATTGTTTGTTTTCTTTGTATTACTTGGAATGATGAGTTGTGGAGAAGATAATGAGGGTGGAAATTCTTCAGAGTCTTCAAGCCCGAAAATGATCGTTAAAGGAAGCGTCAATCCGTTTAGTCCTACAGATGTGCTGAGTCAATCTTCTTCCCAAAGTGTTCAGGTTAAGGGAGATCACCTAAAAGGAAATATAACCATAAGTGCCACGACAAATTTTAAAGTTTCTTTAGATGACACTTCTTTCAAGAGTCAAGTTGTATTAGATAAAGAGACTGCTGAGGCAGACAATGTAAATGTTTATGTGCTGTTTGCTCCATTAGAAAATTCTATTGGAGAAAACACTGGTAGCTTGTCATTTAAGAGTAACCAAGCTGCCGAAGTGACCAAAGATTTAGAGGGAAGGGTGTGAGTATTAATCCTATAATCATTGTAGATAAAACAAACTTAGAATTTGATGATACCACAACCCATCAGGTTTCTGAGCCTAAAGAACTGACGGTTAGTGGAGATAAGCTAAAGTCGAGTATTTCTTTAAATGTTACAGAAGGTTTTGAAATATCTTTAGATAAGACAAATTTTAGTAAAACTCTTGAAATAAAAGAAAACTCAGTAAACGATGATACTAAGGTCTATGTACGATTTACTCCAAGTGCTGCAGGTAGCATCTCAGGAAAGATAACGATTAAAAATACTGCAACAGAGGAGGTTTCCGTCAATCTAAGTGGTAAAGGACTACCCATAATACACAAGTATAAAACTTTTGACAAACAAGCACTAGGCTTTGGTGGAGAGTATAGCCAATCTGCTAGCCAAATATTTACTCTTCGTCCGGACATTTCTAAGACATCTAAGATAAAGATGTTTTTAAAATAGATTGCTCTGAGGCTGGTTGTGATGACTGGGACAGATTTGCAAACATTAAAGTAAAAGATCCAGATTCTGGAAGGTGGTATGAAATAGGTCGCTATATAACTCCTTACTGGACAGGAACACAACAGTTAGACAGAGGCTTAGAGTTTGACGTAACGGATTTCAAATCGTTGCTTACAGGATCAGTAGAGCTTAGAATTTATATAGAGAACTGGACGGCTAAAGCAGATCTTGTTTCGTTAGAGTTTGATTTTATAGAAGGTACTCCAGACTATCCTTACTACTCAGTAACCGAAGTTTTAGGATATCATACTAATTCTATATCTGGTGTGCCTTATGGTAAACCTCATAATAAAGACCTTAATAAACAAATCACTCTACCAGAAAATACAGAAAGTGCTCATTTAAGAACGGTTGTTTCGGGTTGGGGACACGCTACGCCAAAGGATTCTGATGGAAGACCCTGTGCAGAATGGTGCTTTAGAAAGCATAAAATTAAAATAAACAGAGTAGACACCTTTACTCACGATATGGCTCCATTAGATTGTGCTTCTAATCCGATAAGTAATCAAGACCCAGGTAATTGGAGAGCAGATCGAGCTGGATGGTGCCCTGGTATGGTCGTGCCAAGTCGGATAGATAATTTAGACCTGTCATTAAAAGGAAGTGTCTTTACCTTTGAATACGATTTTGAAGATTGGGTAAATGATAATAATAAAGGAGAGGCTTATTATGCTACTTCTACTTACGTGATCGTAAAGAGTAATACGCCTATTAGTAAACCAGAAGTTACTAACTAAGAAAGTACCGGAATTATATACATCTGCAGAAGCCTTTGCTAAACCCCACTCCATTTCGGTCATACTCTCCCTCTCTTTACCTACGGGAAGCTATGGCGGCTTTAAGCCGCTTGTTAGCGCCGCGCTTTACAATATCTTTCCAAATAGTATTTAAAACATATTTAGCAGGGTCTTCTCCTGGTGGGGTGTTTTTGTATGCCTTAAATCTTGATGCTTCATTATTATCAATAATATCCTTTTTAAGAAGGTTAAGAGAGGTAGTCTCTTGACCTTTCCCTTGCTTAGGCATGTCAATATTAAGTATCGAGGATAACAAAATATAAGCGGCTAGATTCTGAGTGTCACTCTCTAAATAAGGGTATAATATCGTGGGGTTTTTCTTTATATGTCTAGTAATGTTCTGTAGCCAAGCAGTATCGACATCTACTATTCTTAGACTTTTGTGATAATTTGGCAAAGTGTAGCCTTCGTACGTAAGAGGAGGCTCTTCATTTTCAGGTTTGGTATAAAGCTCTATATGCTCCAAAGCATATAAATTATCATAGCCCTGCATCAGTTCGTGTATCGTCTGGGCGTTTAGACTGAATGAAGCTATTGTGCTGAATAATAGAATAATTATGTGTTTTTTCATCGACTTTTTCTTTTAATTACATGGGGTTTTACTTACGAACCGACGTTTTATCGTCTCATTGGTTTTATTTTCTACGTATCTATAATGGTTTATTGGTTTTTGCCACGCATCATATTCAGGTCCAAAATGATTGGTAAAAGACTTTCCGCTAGAAGCTACTGTGCCTCCTAAAATTTTAGGTATTTCATTCTCCAATTCGCCGTTTTGTTCCATCGCATGGACTATTTCATCTACCGTTTCCAGCATAGATATGTTGTAACGGGGGGTCTTTTTTTAATAAATTCTTTTCACAATCGTTTAAATCTTTAAGCTCTTCACCCTTTACTAAGGTGGAAAAAATCCTGCCTTGTGCTTCAAATCGCGCTCGACGACGTAGAAACTCATTTCTGGTTAAAGAAAACAAGGCATCCACCAACTCTTCGGGATTTTTATGAATAATATGCGACAACTCAAAGGCCAATACAGCCTGAGATTCTAAGGCATTTACCCCGCCACCTATATAGATGATTCCACAATCTACATTCGTATTCGCTCCTGTATGTCTGCCGTTTTTAACGATTTTTAAATGAGGTTGTATCCCTTTGGCCTTTACTGATCATACCCCAAAAAATAGGACAGTAAGTTAAGTTCAGAAAAGAACATTAAATTTACCGTATTATGACAAGAAGAAAATTCACTTCAAAATTTAAGACGAGAGGAGAGTCGTTTTAGAAGCTCTAAAGGAGCGCTCAACCACTAAAGAAATAGCACAACGTTTTGAAATAAGCTTACAGCAGGTCAATCTATGGAAACGGGAGTTTTTACAAGATGCCCCAACTGTATTTGATAAGGGCAAAACTTCCAAAAAGAGTGATGCTGAACTTAAAGAAGATCGTCTATTAAAGGTTATTGGCCAGCAAAAAGTGGAGCTTGATTTTTTAAAGAACGCCTTGCGGTAAGACCATTACCAATTAAAAGAAAAATGATAGGCAAGGATCATTCTAAACTAAGCATAACCAAACAATGTAATCTTTTAGGGATCCATAGATCTGGACTGTATTATAAACCAAAACAAGAAAGCCCGCTTAATCTCGAGCTAATGAAACTAATGGACGAACATTATAATCATCATCCCTTTAAAGGCGCAACACGTATGCATACTTGGCTTACAATGGATAAAGGTTTTCATGTAAACCATAAGCGTGTAGAAAGGCTCTATTACGATGTGATGGGACTTAGAGCTATAATGCCAGGTAGGCATACGACCAAAAGGAACAAGGCGCATAAAACGTATCCTTATCTGTTACGTCATCTAAAAGTTGATAGGCCCAATCAAGTATGGGCAACAGACATCACTTATATACCTATGGAGAAAGGGTTTATGTACCTAACGGCAATTATAGACCTTTATAGTAGATGTGTGCTCAACTGGTCTGTTTCTAACACAATGGATGCTGACTGGTGTGCAGAGGTGTTACAAGAGGCTATTGACATCCACGGAAAACCAGAGATAGTAAATACAGATCAAGGAAGCCAATATACATCAGAAGTTTTTACAACAACTGTTTTTTCCAACAGCATTAAGCTAAGTATGGACGGCAAAGGAAGAGCAATAGACAATGTATTTATAGAAAGACTATGGCGCAGTGTTAAATATTGAGAGTATCTATCTAAACCCACCCAAAAGCGTGTAGATCTATACCATCGAATAAAAGACTATTTTACATTTTATAATACCGAAAGAAGACATCAAGGAATAGATAATCAGATACCCAAACAACGCTATCAGAAACAAATCAAAATTGCAGCTTAAAAACTATATATTTGAACTTAAATAAGCTGCAAAGCTGTCCTAAGATAAGGGGTAACTATACTACATCCCCTTTTTTTAACACCTACTTTATTCAAATGATTATATTTTATAAATAGCGTACTCCTATTTATTTTTACTTTTAAGATAATAAAGTTACCATAAGAATTCTCTTTATATTCTCCAGGTGAAAACACACGAATGATATGGTTTACTTCTGTAGAATGGGTTTTAGTGTAACTGGTCAGTCGTTAAGCTACGAACGTCTAATTCATTGTAGCAAATTTCATCCATCCAAAAAAATATTTTTGCTTTATTTTTTCAAATAGTAATTCTTTAAAACCGTCCTCTAAATTATAATGACAATCAGGATCAGAATTTGAAACAAAATCCTTTATCAAATTCTTGGTCGATTGAGTCAACTCAAGATTTACTCGATAGACCACGTTATCTTTTATATATAACGTGATAACATCGAATAATGTTTGGTCTCTCAAATCACAAAAAATATAATCTGTTTTTTTTAAAAGACATAAGATAGAGCCATTATAAACTTAGCCTCGTATGATATATCTGTTTCAGAATCCGCTCCTTCGCAAGTGCCTTTGTTTATATCTTCTTTCATAAAACGATAGGGTCTGCCCGTGGCAGTTCTTTAATGGAAAGATGATACAGTTTTTAAGTTGTTTAAATTCTCTACCGTTGTTATAACCTTGTTCCAGTTTAACATCGTAAATATTCCTAGCTTCTAAATACTCCTTAGCTTTTTTACTTCTATGGAGGCATTGCCTCATTTTAAGAATAAGTTTTCAAATCTATCGTTTCAACCTTTTTAGACTTTGGAACTAGTGGAGTTTGTGGATTCACGTCAATTAATTCTTTTGCCTAGTAATAGCTTCATGCTTGCTGCATTTCTCATAATCTTGAATGAACTGTATTACATCTCCTTTAGCATCACAACCAAAACAGTAATAAGTATCTGTCTCAGGATAAATACGCATACTAGGATTCTTATCATCATGGACGGACACAAGGCTTGTTTGTTCTTGGCTTTCAATATTGTAGTGTTGTAGTACTGTTTTCTATACTTAACCTTGACTTTATTTCTGAGATTTCCATGACTTGAATATTTTGCAACTAAAACTTGCATGTATTTACAAGCAAACTTAATTAATATTTTCATATTATTGCAATATATTTTTATCATAATGAAAGAAATGATTAAAAACATTCATTATTCGGTAACTTTGAGTAAATACCATTGATTAACATGAAGTTTCCAGATAAAATAAAAGCCTTACGTAAAGCTCTAAGCTCTCTCAGAATGAGCTTGCAGACAAAATACACATACACACCGACTCACTTATCCAAAATGGAGAACGGACATTTATCGCCATCAATTGATATTGTACAGCGGTTAATGAAGATCTTTTGGCGTGAGTGCAGACCAGCTGTTAAACGAAGATGAGAGTACTACTGTTGATATACAGAACAAAGAACTTAACGAACAGCTGGCCCTTATCCATCAACTGGACGAGGAAGAAAGAAACGCCCTTATTAAAATTATAAACTCCATGCTTACCAAAAACGCATGAAGGACCTGCTCGATGGCAAGATTGCTGTATAAAAAAACCTCCTAGAATTTTAATTCTAAAAGGTTTTTGTTATTTATTATAATTCTTACCGCCACTAGGAAACCCTAGCGGTAGCCATATTATGGAACAGTGGGGGGCTACTTTATAAAAAACCTCCTAGAATAAAGTCCTAAAAGGTTCTTATTGTTTGCTTACTCGGTACGCCATCACGCTAGAGCGTGACGGTAGCCGTCGCTTTGACATACTATAACACAGCGGGGGAATTATCAGTATTTAAAAGGGCTTAATGCATTTTATGAATACACCTACTCGGTGTGGAAAACACTAGAGGCTAATCAAATACAATTTCAGTAATTAGACTATTGCTATACAAGATTTTGATACTAGCATTTGTGTCCTCATTATAAAAAACAATCTTACCTGGCTTTAAAATATTAACTGATCCTAACTTAGAAATATTATCTCCTATACATATTAAAGTATTTTTTATCTTAACTTTTGAGTTCCCTTCAACCCATATATAAGCTATACTGTAATCGGTGTCTTTATCCGACAATAATTCCTGTTCCTCAAATCGAAAATAATACCCATCTACTTCGTAATCTAAAGACTTAGCAGTATTATCATCTCTTGTTCTAGTTGCCGTGCTAAAAAGACTTTGAATACTGCCTGTATTGCCATGAGCACTGATTATTTGACTTAAACTGATATTGTTAAACGATATATCATTATAAAACTCATCTAACGATAAGTTATTTAGGTTTTGAGCTTTTAACATGTAAAATTGAGACATGTTATTATTATAAGAGTTAAAAATTTTATTGATTTCATATTCGTGTTTTTAATCATTACAATCGGATTCATTGGTAAATTTTCCTGTGGTTTCATTTAATCCAGCCTTTAAATAAGGTAAAGGGTCTTTTAATTTTCCATTCTCGTACAACTGTATATGTACATGAACAGGAGTACTCCCCATTCTCAACAGCATCACCCAAATTACCTGAAAGACCTTGATAACCTATTATATCACCTGCTTTTACTTCCCCTGAAACTCTTGTGTCTTTTTGCATATGGAAATACCATGTCTCAACTGTTTTTCCGTCTACTTTTGACGTTAGAGCAACATAGTAACCACCTCCAACAACGTTTCCTTTTTTATCAGTATTAGTTTTTAATCTTGCTGTGCCATCAAACATGGCATAAATAGGGTCGCCTTTTTTCGGTTTCAATATCCACACCTTTATGTTGTTTAGCTACAAGTTTCCCCTAAATTGTTGAATCTTTTCCTTGTCCACCCCATAGTAGCTCCTTTAAGTCCTGATGCTTTTTGCTTAGCCAAATTCATATCTCCTTTTACAGGGTTTCCTTTAAAACAATCGCTACAAGGTTTATTTGTATCTATATTTCCATTATTACTGTTATTACCTTTTGGACAATCCTCATATTCAACTCTGTAATAGTTAAGTTTTGTGCCATTGGATAAGGTTCTTGCAATAGGCGTAGTACTTGTTACATTAACAGTGCTACCTTTAGGTATTTTTCCATTTCCGCAATCTGTTTCCTGTATGATACCCCAAGAATCGTTCCTAAAATTATCGGTAGCATTTGTCGTGTTATCACCTAGAGTAGGAGTTTTATTTGTAAAGTTGGCATCGTGCAACAATCCTGTACGTTTGGTACAGTTTTTTTGTTTATCATCACAGTTGGTAGTTTTTGTAGCGTCATTATCATCACAATCCTCTCCATAATTTCAGTTGTCCACTTATCACCCGGTCGGGTTTCAGCATCACGCATCTCGCTATAATAACCATCGCCATCCTTATCTAAATACCATTCCGTAACACATTTCCCGTTCTAATCCTTATATAGCAGCATTTATCGAAAGCTATTGTTTGGTGAGATACATAGACTTCATGGGTAGGATCTGATCTGCTTCACCTGTGGTACAGTCTGGGGAATTCTCTCCTCTAACAAATAGAAACAATTGCATTTTATCTTTTTTTGGACCGTAATACCTGAGTGAACACCGAACCATTTTGACCACATCATAATCTCTGCCGATATAATTGTAAACATAGCCGCCGTCTCTATCTACATAGCCATTTTCCATAACAGTAGGATCATCGTCGGGTAAAGACAAGGTGTTTTCTATCTCACGTCCCGAAGCATCCACGATCCGATAACGCATCAGAAGTTCGTCTTTTTTCAATTCACTATCGCCATCTGTTCTTTTGTCACCAGAAACTCATAATGTTTTCCTTGATAAGTGCCTTTCCAGATGCCTACAAATTTATCCAAAACACCATGCACGTCTTTGACATAAACGTAATCTTTGTTTCCCAAAAAACCACCGTCTGTACCTATATATTTATGTCCATCCTCTACAGGAATAATGTGTTGGGCGTTACAGCTTAGTGTTATGAACCCCAAAAGAACTATTAGTATATTTAAGTTTTTCATAAGTGTTATTCTTTTTTGTTAACATTCCGTTTTTTCGACTTTTCCTTGTCCGTTTAAAGTTTTGTGTTGCAGTTTTATTTTTCGGCTTAAAAAGGTTTATGGAGCTTATACAACTCGATTCCCTCTACCTTAATGTGATCTTTTAAAAATGTAAAAAACCACGTTCTTTTCCTTTTTCCATCATTTTTTTATAAACCTGACATAATCTTCTGCTTTCTTTAGTCTGTTGATATTGGGATCGTTGGGCTCGCCAGTGAATTTTCAGGGTATAGTCTCCCTGACTCGTGACCACCGTACCTATAGACCTTAGAAGGGTCTTTAGAAGCCTTGACTATTCTTAAAAAAGCAATCACATCTGCTGGTGAAAACATCCGAATGATAAAATTTTTTCTTTGGATTTCCTGTTTTTTTGTCTATTTCTCCCGTAAGAAAATCGTTTGTATGTGTATGGACGTAGCCATTGATCTTAGCGAAGTTGGTGCCGTTTAAATCTAGAGAGAAACCTTTTCTGATCACAGGTAGTTTGGTATAGGTGCCATCGAGATTTTGTACGTAGCCCGTTTCTTCTTTTTTATTAGTCAGCCTATTCAATTCTTTAATCTTAGCCATATACCCCTTGTTTTCTTGTTGAGCTTTCAGCTCATCACAGGGAGTGACACACTTCCCTCTCTGATCCTTTTTATACCCCTCGATGCAGTCACAGGTTTTCGTGGTTTCGTTATACCGTTGGTTACCTCCGCACTCTGATATGCACTCTCTTGGGTTATTCGGATCAGGCTTATACCCATCAGGACACTGTCCTGTCTCGTTTTTTACTCACTGGAGCAATCATAAGCAACACCCCAGCGGCACTCTTTACTCCTACAGGACTTATTGATCCCGAAGAACCTCCTCCTCCTGAACGACGACCCGAAGAACTCGGCTCTGTCCCCGATCCAGGGCTCGATCCCGACTGAAAACCCTGAGGGTTACGAGCTGCCCAATTAGCCAAAAGTCCTCGTCGCAAAAGGATCACTTGAGCCACCGCCATCGTCAATAGGAGCATGGCTGATGTTTGCCTTCTTTCCTGTTTAGGTACACAGGTTCTAACATACCGTCTGGGTACAATTCATTTAGATTATCTACAGTCCAAATCTTGGAAAAATCACAGCCTGATTGAAGAAAAGAGAGCGAAACAAAACTCGCTGTCTTTACCGCCTGCTTGACCACATAGCGCTTGGTAAAGTCTCCTCCTTCTACCACATAACCATCCAGAAAGTTCCCCTGACAGATCATTAAAAAACAAACGACCATCGATAAGCTCGCCTTGGGCCACTCAAACGGTCTTGCCATACCGTAAAAACAACTTGCTTCAGCACGCCGTTTACTTCAATAAAACAAACATAGGATTTATAGTTCCCTGGGCGGTTTACAGATATCTCTACCGTAGTCAACAAAGCATCGGTAAAGGCGATTGGGTTGTGTTCTAAAGAACCCCAGTCTGGAGTAAAGCGCAAAGGCTCTTTCTGGTCCTTATCCGCACGCGGTGCAGCGTATCTGGTTTGGGTCTGACTCTGAGTCCGTGGGTTTCTTTAAAAGACTCTTCCGCTGGGCGTTGATCTTTTCTGTCTTCTGCACAAAGGCTTCGCGAGCTTTTGCAAAGGAAACCGTTTTGGCCGGTAGGTACAGCTTCTTCAGGGGCTGCCGCTTGTTGGGTAGACTCAGGGTCTGGTTTGTTTATAAAATCATTCTTCACAAGCTATGATCCCGATAAACAGAAGAACGCCCATAAGGGTGAGGGGTTTAGATTTTAAAAATAAAGGGGGGGGGGAATCGTTTCATTTTAGATAAGCTTTTTGGTTGACTCAAATGTATAAAATATTATTCAAAATAACCAAATAATATTTTAAAAGTGTTCAAAAAGTTTATCTTCTTTGTTTTTTATAAACTATATAGTACATGGGGTTGGGCTAATGGTATAGGAAAATCAGTGTTATTTAAAATACAGTGTGGGGTTATCTGCAATGTTATATTGATGAATTGCATTTATTTAAGATATAGTTTTTATGATCTATGCAACTTATTTGGTTTTTCTTTTTAAATTTGCGTGCAATATAATTTTTATTGCATGTTATCAGATAATAAATTCGTTGGCGAAGGTTTTACTTACGATGATGTTCTTTTAGTTCCTGGCGTACAGTCAAGTGTTGCCCCGTCAGGTGAGTATCCAAACTAGATTTACAAAAAAAATAACCCTGAATGTCCCCATAGTCTCAGCAGCTATGGATACAGTCACAGAAAGCCGTATGGCTATAGCTATGGCTCAAGAAGGGGGAATAGGAATTTTACATAAAAACATGACCATAGCTGCTCAGGCAGAAAAGGTAAGGAAAGTAAAGCGGGCAGAAAGCGGGATGATCCTAGATCCGATAACACTTAGTTTAGACTCTGTAGTCTCTGATGCAAAATCTCTAATGAAAGAACACGGCATAGGAGGGATTCCCTGTAGTAAACAAAGGAGGCTACATCAAAGGTATCGTAACCAATCGTGATCTTCGTTTTGAAAAAAATGAGAGCCGTCCAATAAAAGAGGTTATGACCTCAGATAATTAATTACAGCTAAAGAGGGAACGTCACTCCAAGATGCAGAGCAAATTCTTCAAAGACACAAGATAGAAAAACTACTCGTCGTCGATCAGGAGCAAAAACTCGTAGGACTGATTACCTTTAGAGACATCGTAAAGCTAACCCAGAAGCCCAATGCATGTAAAGATCAATACGGTAGACTACGAGTGGCTGCTGCAGTAGGAATTACTGAAGATGTGCTGGATCGAGTAGAGGCTCTAGTTAATGCTCATGTAGATGCCGTAGTGATTGACACGGCGCATGGACATACTCAAGGGTGACCACAGTACTGAAAAAGGTCAAAAATAAATTTCCAGATTTAGAAGTCGTTGTAGGTAACATTGCTACAGCTGAGGCCGCTCGATACTTAGCTGATGTTGGAGCTGATGCTGTAAAAGTGGGTATCGGTCCTGGATCTATTTGCACGACTCGCGTAGTCGCTGGAGTGGGCTTTCCTCAATTGAGTGCGGTACTTAATGTGGCCAAAGGACTTAAAGACTACGATTTGCCTATTATAGCTGATGGAGGGGTGCGTTATACGGGAGATATCCCTAAAGCAATAGCTGCTGGTGCAGATAGCGTAATGTTAGGTTCATTACTCGCAGGAACTACGGAATCTCCAGGAGAAACTATTATTTATGATGGAAGAAAGTTTAAATCATATAGAGGTATGGGCTCTGTAGAAGCCATGAAAAAAGGTTCTAAAGATCGGTATTTTCAAGATGTAGAAGACGATGTAAAGAAACTTGTTCCAGAAGGTATTGTAGGTCGAGTACCTTACAAAGGTAATTTAGTAGAAAGTATGACACAATTCATAGGAGGATTGAGAGCGGGTATGGGTTATTGCGGAGCAAAGGATATTTTAGATTTAAAAAATAAAGGTCAATTTGTTAAAATCACCTCTGCAGGAATGAATGAAAGCCACCCCCACAATGTGACTATAACAAAAGAGGCACCAAACTACAGCCGTAAATAACAACAAATGAAAATTATTTGTATAGGAAGAAACTATCTTAGACATATAGAAGAATTAAGTAACCAAAGAACGAAGATCCTGTCGTATTTTTAAAACCAGATACGTCGATTCTTTTAAATAAGATGCCTTTTTTTATTCCAGATTTTTCAAGTGACATCCATCACGAAGTGGAGGTTTTGGTTAGAATTAATCGCATAGGGAAGCATATCGAACCTGAATTTGCTCATAAATATTACGATGAAATAGGACTTGGGATTGACTTTACAGCTAGAGATGTACAAAACGATTGTAAGGTGAAAGGGCTGCCTTGGGAAAAGGCTAAAGCCTTTGATGGCTCAGCGGTAATAAGTAAAGATTGGATTCCTAAAGAGCAGCTTGATGATCTAAATCAATTATCTTTTCAATTGTACAAAACGATAGTCTACAGCAAGATGGCAACACCAAAGACATGCTTTGGAAGATAGATGATCTGGTAGCTTATGTTTCTCGATTTTTCACATTAAAGATTGGAGACATTATATTTACAGGTACACCTGAAGGTGTCTCTAAAGTAAATAAAAACGACACACTGAAAGGAGTACTGGCGGGCAATCAGATGTTTGAGATTAAAATAAAATAGTCGTTTTTTTACTATAAATTTATAGTAAAAAAACGACCACTTGTGTTTGAATCAATATAGCTAGTTAATGAGTAATGGCACTTTAGTTAAGCACTTGATGTACTTTTTCTGCAGCCTCTTTAAACTCGGTGGCACTCAGCACTTGCAAACCAGATTTGTCTATAAGCTCCTTAGCAATATTGGCATTTGTTCCTTGTAGGCGAACGATGATAGGGATATTCTCTATTTCTTCCTTCATATTTTTATAAGCATCGATAATACCTTGCGCTACACGGTCGCAACGTACAATACCACCAAAAATATTAATGAGAATGGCTTTTACATTAGGATCTTTTAAATAATACGAAAGGCTTCTTCTACACGTTTAGCGTCTGCTGTTCCTCCCACATCGAGAAAGTTTGCGGGCTCTCCTCCAGATAATTTGATGAGATCCATGGTTGCCATAGCTAAGCCAGCTCCATTAACCATACAGCCTACATTTCCATCTAGATCAACATAGTTTAACTCAGCGGCTTTAGCTTCTACTTCCGTAGAATTTTCTTCTCTAACGTCACGCATTTCTGCAAGATCCTTGTGGCGAAAAAGGGCATTGTCGTCTAAAGTAATTTTACAATCTACAGCTATGATTTTTTCATCGCTTGTCTTGAGTACAGGATTGATCTCAAAAAGTGATGAGTCAGAGGAAGTATAGGCTTTGTAAAGAGCGAAGACGAATTTAACCATCTGCTTGAAGGCAGCCCCAGAAAGACCTAGATTAAAGGCAATTTGACGCGCCTGAAAAGCTTGCAGTCCGAAAGCAGGGTTTATGGTTTCAGTAAAAATGAGGTGGGGGGTTTCCTCTGCCACCTTTTCGATATCCATTCTCCTTCGGTAGAGTACATAATCATGTTTTTCCCTTGAACACGGTCTAATAAAACGGACATATAAAATTCCTCAGGTTCTGTTTTCCCTGGGTAATAGACATCTTCGGCTATGAGTACTGATGCACTCGTTTTCCTTCAGGTGGTGTCTGAGGGGTGACTAAATCCATACCAATTATTTGATCAGCAACGGATACCGCTTCATCGATGTTTTTAGCTAGTTTTACGCCACCTCCTTTACCACGTCCTCCTGCGTGTACTTGTGCTTTAACGACCATCCATTCCGTTCCTGTTTCTTTAGAAAGTAAGTGAGCTGCATTACGTGCTTCTTCTGGGGTGGCTGCAACTTTGCCTCGCTGCACTGTTACTCCATAGCTAGCTAATATTTCCTTTCCCTGATATTCATGTAGATTCATAAATGTATATTAATGGTTTTAGGCTACAAATTTAATTATTTTTTTGTCTTGAGATTTATGAAAAGATTTTAATTTATCCATTGAAAGTTAAACTACCATGCCTTTTCTTGTAGGAGTTTTTATTCTAGGGCTGAGATAAGGTAGATATATCCTTGCTATCTAGCTCAAATTGATCGTGAAGATCAACCCCTATAATTATCACTAAATTTAGGGTGTTCTAAGTCGTGCTATCGGAACGGTCATCACGTCACCCCCAATGGCAGGGGAGGGGTGGCAACTATATCCCTTTTTGCGAATAAATTTGGCTAGTTTGTTTACGATAATTCCCAATTGAGAATACGTCCGCCAGATTTCTTTGGTCGAAGCATCTGAGGGATTTATTTTCATATCCTCTCGATTCATTTCCATAGCCAACACCATAGCTTTATCGTGTAAAATCTCAAATCCTTTAAAAATATAAATTGGATTTACTCTAGTATATCCAATTTTGGAGATCCCCAATTTCTTAGCATAACCCTCTAATTCTTTTAAGGTTTTTGAATCTATTTTTGTTTTAGGTGATTTAGGATTATCCTTTAAATGTGACAGACTTTGGAACATTTCTTTTAAGATTTAGCTAAGGCTTTACCCACAATCGGCACGGATTTTATTTTATCCCTCAAGCTTCCATACTGTATTAAAAGAAAGGGAATAATCACGGCGTTTCGTGCTGAATTGCTACTTTTTATAGGATTATTATCTTGATTCATCCAAAATGAGGATCGAATAAAAAAAGGTGGTTTTGTGAAAATCCTATAGAGCTTCATTCTTTTAATTTAAAAAACGCGACGCGAATAGATCTAAAATGTATTGTATCAAACATACAAATAAATTTAAGATAAGTAATCTTAGCTTTCTAAAGCTACAGCTCCTTTTCTTTTAAGTTCAATGAATGAAACATTATTTTAGAAGTTATTTTTTTGTTATTTTTGAAAAAATTACAAAAATGATCGTAACTAATACAGAGTTTATTCCAGGTAGAGAAGTAAGTGAGATTCTACAAATAGCACGTGGCAGTACTGTACGAGCGAGAAATATAGGAAGGGATATTTTTGCAGGTTTGAAAAACATAGTAGGTGGAGAGATTGAAGAGTACACTAAGCTACAAGCTCAGTCAAGAGAGCAAGCTTTAGAGAGAATGGTGCAAGATGCTGAGCGCATGGGAGCTGATGCAGTTATTAACGTTCGTTTAAGTACTTCTATGGTAATGCAAGGTTGTTCAGAAATATTAGCTTACGGTACGGCTGTAAAACTTAGATAAATGGATTGGGTAACTTGGTCTATAGTAGGTGTGGAGGCTGTTTTCTTCCTCGTTTGTCTCTCACTAATTATTTATTTGATTTTTAGAAGACTTAGTATAAAGAAGGAGGAAACTTTTGAAAAAAGAGATAATTAAAGTTAATAGAATCTTATTTTTTATAAAAACGAATGAAACCCCTCAGGCTCTATGATAGCATTCAGAGGTATGTCATATTTCCCTATAGGTAGTGTGTTTTGATGAGCATTAAAGTAGGAAAGACCTAGCTTAAAGCAATTGGGGCTGCATTGTACTAGAAACCGATCGTAGAAGCCTCCTCCATAGCCTAGTCGGTGGCCTGTTTTATCAAAAGTAAGTAAAGGTACGATGACCATGTCTAAAGCTTTTATATCAAACTCGGAAGTGCATTTAGGAGGTTCGGGGATTCCCCATTTGTTTGTAACAAGCACGATGTCTTTTGTTAATACATGATGTGTTAGCTGATGCGTTTTGAAAAGTGTTCTTGAAGAGACTACAGTCTTTTTCTTATTCCATAAATACTGGATAATGCTACTCGTTTGGACTTCTTTTTTTATGGGTCATACTTAAGAAAATATGTATGTTTTGATAACAACTTAGATCCATATTTTTAAACAAAGATTCTATAAGCTGATTCTTTTTTTTCAAAGAATTAGGGCTTAATGCTTCTCGTTTTTTAATATAAATTTCCCGCAAGTCTGCTTTAGTCATTAGGATTCTTTAGAAATATTAAACAAAGCATCTCCTTTATAAACCATAGGTTTTTGATTTAGGTTGATGATGTATCCCTGCTCCGGCATTTTTACCACCCGATTGAAACTTCCGTATGGATCTGTAATTTTGGCAATATGTTTGCCTTTTTCTACCCATGAGCCAACGGAGACTAGCGGGTGGAACAGACCGCTTTTAGAAGCTCTTAGCCAACGATTTTTTCGAATAATAATGCTCTTTTTTTCAATATATAAATATCGGTTTGTGCTTTGGGAGATAGCATTTCTAAACTAGATAAGATCTTGAGGCATCCTTGTACACCCATCTGTACTGTTTCTTTGTGGATTTCTAAACTTTTCCCCCCTTCAAATAATAAATAATTGATGCTATTTTTATCACAAAAATGCCGAAACGTTTTATTAGGTGGTCGGTTTTGAACTAGAAAGGAGGCATTAAATATTTCGGCCATTCGGTTGTTTTCAATTTTTTCTGAACAAACGCGAATTTGAGGCGCATTAAATCTTTGTTTTCCTCCCGTATGAAAATCCAATATGAGGTCACAAAGTGGGGCAATTTCGTTACAAATTCTATAGGCTATACGACTGGCCAAAGATCCTTTTGTTGTTCCAGGAAATATTCGATTTAGATCCCGACCATCAGGAAAATCCCTTTCACCATGTATGAATCCAAAAATATTTACAATCGGAATACACACCACAGTACCTCTTTGAGGTTGGTTGTATTTTTTAGAAATAAGTTGCCTAATGATCTCAATTCCATTGATTTCGTCTCCGTGTATACCTCCACAAAACATAACAGTAGGTCCAGGTTTTTTGGCACGTTCAATCAAAACAGGGACATCCACCGAGGTGGTTGTGTAGAGCCTAGCCGTGTTTAGATTTAATTGATAAGACTGACCTGCTTCTATCAAGGTGTTTAAAATTTTTATAGGTTTTAGGGAATCATTTGGCATTTTTCTCAATATATTTAATGATATCTCGGGCGATGTTTTTTCGTGTAGCATTCTCAATGCCCTCTAAACCAGGAGAGGAATTAACTTCCAATAGTAATGGTCCACGTTTACTCTGAATTAAATCCACTCCACAAACATTTAGACCAAGGACTTTAGCAACGGTTAGAGCTAAGGCTTTTTCTTGAGGAGTTAGACTAACGCTTAAAGCGGTGGCTCCACGGTGCATATTGGAGCGAAACTCTCCCTCAGAGGCTTGACGCTTCATAGAGCCAACGATGGTGTCGCCAACGATAAATATTCTGAGGTCACTTCCTTTAGCTTCTTCTATAAATTCTTGAACAATCACTCGAGATTGTAAGTCATTATGAGCTTCTAGTAGAGAATGTGCTGAATAATAATCTTCTGCAAGATAAACTCCCAGCCCTTGTGTGCCTTCTGTGACTTTGATTACAACCGGTGGTCCTCCTACGGCATCTACGATATCATAGGTGTGTTCTCCAAAGTTAGTGAATATGGTTTTTGGCATATCAACACCGACTCGAGAAAGTAGCTGCATGCATTGCAATTTATCTCTACTTTTCACTAATGCATCAGAGGATACGGTACTAAAACAGCCCATCATTTCAAATTGGCGGATGACGGATGAACCATAAAATGTGATGCCTGCACCTATACGGGGGATTATGGCAGCAGGCTTAGAAAGTTTATTTATAGAATAAAAAACTTCAGCCTGGTTACGTTGTACACGTAAATTACAGAGTAGAGTATCTAAAACTTGAGTTTGATGCCCCGCCAAGGTAGCCTCTTGAATCAGTCTTTGGGTACTGTATATACTTGTATTTCTAGAAAGTATGTAAATCTTCATTAGGATGACAATACACTTGCCTCAAAGTTAAGCAGTTTTAACTTTTTGACTAGAGCCTTTGCCTATTATTTATATAAAGGAGAAAGCTAAATTCAGTTTATTTGGATTAAATTCAGTTTGATAAAAAAATGTATGTTTATTTTCTGATCGCTGAACTTGATTACATGAAGGTTTTATGTTAAGGCGCTTATAAATCAATTTTTTATATATATCATTAGAGCTAATGAAAATAAAGTAATTGATAAGTCTAATGTTTAAATTGTATATAAAGTAGATTGCTGTAGATAAACAGATTAGGAGGTGAGACTCTTATATTTGCGTGAGGGTTTCTTTATAGGTTACTTAAATAAATTTTTTAATGATGAAAATAATTTAATAATCTGTAAGAGAATTTTTTAAAAAAAACTCCTCAACTAAGATCAGTTGTGTTATTGTAATAAGCAAAATCCTTACCGAGTTAGGTAAACCAAACTGTACAGAGAATATGACGAACATAAATGAAAAGATTCCGACTGTTTCAAAAGCGTTTTTGATTCCCTTTATATTAATTACTTTTTTATTTTTTCTTTGGGGCTTTCCTAATGATTTGACAAATCCAATGGTAGAAGTTTTTAAAAATGTTTTAAACATTTCTAATGTTGAAGCTTCCTACGTACAACTTGCGTTTTATGGAGGTTATGGAACCATGGCCATCCCAGCAGCTTTATTTATAAGAAAGTTCAGTTATAAGTCAAGCATTATTCTCGGGCTCTTTCTACTCACTTTTGGTTCATTGATGATGTATCCTTCTGCAAAATTGGTGAGTTATAATTTGTTTTTGGTTTCGTTGTATTTATTAACTTTTGGGTTAGCTTTTCTGGAAACTACAGCCAACCCAATGATCTTGGAATTAGGTGATCGAAGAACGGCTACACAAAGGTTAAATCTATCACAAGCTTTTAATCCTATGGGAGCTCTTGCTGGTCAATTGGTTGCCCGAATTTACGTAGTAGATCGTCTGGATACGGAGATAAAAGCTGGATCAGAATCTAACATTTCTTCTTTACCATTAGCTGAAAAGCAGAAAATTATAGAGCACGATTTTGGGGTGGTCAGTACACCTTATTTGGTCTTAGGAGTTGTGGCCTTAATCATAATGCTTCTGTTTATCTTTGTTAAAATAGAAGAAAAGAGAAAAGAGCAAGATAAACTTACCCTGAAAGAAACAATAAAGAAATTATTCTCAAATAAAAGTTATTATGAGGGAGTTTTAGCTCAGTTTTTTTATGTGGCTTGTCAAATAATGGTATGGACTTTTATTTACCAATACGTTACCAATATTAACGCAGATAGGGCAGCAGACAATCAACTAAACGCTACAGTTTATGTTGCAGTTTCTGACAATTTTATTCCTGACAGCTAGGTGGATTTGTACCTTCCTATTCAAATACATAAAACCTGCTAAGCTCATGTTGCTTTTTGCAATAATGGGTATTCTGTTCTGCTCTGGAGCTATTTTGATAAACGGTATGTTAGGCTTGTACTGTTTGGTAGGTGTTTCTTTTGCTATGTCATTGATGTTTCCTACTATTTATGGAATTGCCTTAAATGACATGGGAGACGAAGCCAAGTTAGGTTCTGCAGGTTTGATTTTAGGTATCGTGGGTGGTGCGCTAATGCCTCCTTTACAGGGACGAATTATAGATATGGGAGGTAAGGGATTAAACGACCTTAATATACTTGGATTTATACCTGAAATTAATTTCTCATTTATTCTCCCTCTGGTATGTCTCATTTTAGTTGCTGTATATAGTTATCGATCATTAAAAAGGCATGTAGAAGGCTGATTACGGTCGTCCCCCTTTACTACTTTAGATTTAAAAATACGTTACTTTATTTACTTTTCTTAGGTAAAGAGGGGAGAGATGTAATAAATTAGAAAAAATAAACGATCTCTCGCTCCTTTTTGACATGAGAAAAGTAAATGAAACAAGGTAAGTGTAATGGATTCTGGGTTATTATCTTTAAAATGCAACTTGATTAGCTATTTCTAAAAACGTTTTTAAAATAATTTTACTTTTAAAGGGAAGTCTCATAGAAGAAATGTTATACTCACGTTATTTAAAAACAGAATACCTGCTGATAAAGCTAAAGAAAACTACGCTAAGACTTACCAACTCAAAATACTGGTTAAACAAACATCCAGATTGTACCACAAAGACCAGAACGTGTGTGTATTTGTCAGTGATATCCACTTATATAAAAAATAGAGAGAAAGCACATTATTTGTCTTTAGCTACAGGTGCCTATACAGAAAAATAGTAGGTTATAAATTAAGTGATGATATGAGGGCAGAATATGTGGTAAAAGCCACACTTGAGTCTTAATGTGAAAATACATAACGTTATACAAAAAAACCGATGAAGCTAGAGCTTCATCGGTTTAATTTATTTAAAATCTGTCAACCTATTTTAGAACGACTCAAATAAGAGTTTACTAATTAGTTTTTCTTATTGAATTTATCTAAGATACGTTTCATATGTTCTCCAGCAGCAGCGCGTCCACCAAGACCAAAGCTCAAGACTATAGTCAGAGCAATAGTACCTAAAGTAATGGCAAAGGCGATGTTGATGATAGAATCTGCAATACCCATTGATCTTAAACCAATGGCCAAGAACAAAGCGATAATAGCCATACGAGCGACGGAAGCGATGAATTGGTTGCCTTCTTTCTTAGACATATTGTCGTATACCAAACTAGAAATCCAGTTTCCTAAGAAGAGGATAACCAAGCCGAAAATGATGCTTCCTGAGTAGTCAATTACAGTAGCAAGGATCTCTGTTAGTTGTGCGAATTCTAATTTTTCTACTGCTGTAGTAATTCCGAATAACATGATGAAGAAAAATACTAAGTTACCAATTAGGTTCACCACATTCGCATTCCCAATCAAAGAGTCTAAACGAGCTGATTTTAAGATGCTGTTTAGATTTAAGCTATTCAGTAAATCTTTTAATAACCCAACGATAAACCGTCCTCCGATAGTGAAAATAAGTAGAATAACACAAGCAGTTAGTATTTTAGGAATAGAAGACATGAACTGCTCTAGCATTTTGGTAGCTGGATCAGTAATCGTTTTAAACTCTAAAATATTGATAGCCACCAACAAGATGGGGATAAAGATGAAGATAAAGATCAATTTTTTCAATAACTTCACATAATCAATGTTCTCAGGTAATTTTAGTTGAGGAACAAACTTACGTATAGCGTCCCCAGACATACCTACTAAATCCGATACAATGTTGGCAAACATATACCCAATATATCCCACAAGACCAGCACCTACAATATTAGGTACATAACTTAAGAATTTACTCGTCATATTCTTTAGCGGCTCTAATACATCTTCGACGCCTAGACGTTCCAATACAAGCATAAACACAATGATGAGTAAAATGAAGTAAACCAAAACGTCCAACAAAGCCCGAAAT
>NW_027018476.1:0-22824 GCF_032854445.1 Liolophura sinensis
AGGTGCCAAAAGATGCGCAATTGGGCAGGCATCTCCAGCTGTTGAAAAATTGCAAATTTCCTTGGTTTCCATGGAGTAAGAGCCGTTGCTGGGCACGTGATCTTGACATCAATGATTATTCATTTGTGGCTACAGCCAAAAGTATTGGTCGGAGAGCAACGTGGTTTGCACCATTCGATTTCTCGTCAAAAAATACGTCGGATTAGCCTCTTACCAGCAGCATTGGAACAGTTTTTCTACTTTTGGATTTTTGCCTGGTCTTTTTGCGAATTGAAATCGGCTACATTAACTATGTACAATCGCGACTGGTTATTACTGATATTCAACTTTTCATTATAAGTTATGTGCCCTTCGGTAGCCCAGACGACGTCAAATCTTTGGGCCAAGCCCATTTAACTCACCCAGCAGTTGTCTTACTTCTAAGTCGAAGACAATCTCAATGTCTTTATCTACATGTAGAAAAGCAAACCATTTGTATATAAAAAAAACACAAGGTACTTGATACAGTCCGCTGTAAAAAGTACAATTGAACACTGACCCACATCAATAAGGTGCCAAAAGATGCGCAATTGGGCCAGGCATCTCCAGCTGTTGAAAAATTGCAAATTTCCTTGGTTTCCATGGAGTAAGAGCCGTTGCTGGGCACGTGATCTTGACATCAATGATTATTCATTTGTGGCTACAGCCAAAAGTATTGGTCGGAGAGCAACGCCGTTTGCACCATTCGATTTCTCGTCAAAAAATACGTCGGATTAGCCTCTTACCAGCAGCATTGGAACAGTTTTTCTACTTTTGGATTTTTGCCTGGTCTTTTTGCTAACTGATTTCGGCTACATTAACTATGTACAATCGCGACTGGTCATTGCTATATTCAACTTTTCATTATAAGTTATGTGCCCTTCGGTAGCCCAGACGACGTCAAATCTTTGGGCCAAGCCCATTTAACTCACCCAGCAAATGTCTTACTTCTAAGTCGAAGACAAACTCAATGTCTTTATCTACATGTAGAAAAACCACACCATTTGTATATAAAAAAAACACAAGGTACTTGATACAGTCCGCTGTAAAAAGTACAATTGAACACTGACCCACATCAATAAGGTGCCAAAAGATGCGCAATTGGGCCAGGCATCTCCAGCTGTTGAAAAATTGCAAATTCCCTTGGTTTCCATGGAGTAAGAGCCGTTGCTGGGCACGTGATCTTGACATCAATGATTATTCATTTGTGGCTACAGCCAAAAGTATTGGTCGGAGAGCAACGCGGTTTGCACCATTCGATTTCTCGTCAAAAAATACGTCGGATTAGCCTCTTACCAGCAGCATTGGAACAGTTTTTCTACTTTTGGATTTTTGCCTGGTCTTTTTGCTAACTGATTTCGGCTACATTAACTATGTACAATCGCGACTGGTCATTACTATATTCAACTTTTCATTATAAGTTATGTGCCCTTCGGTAGCCCAGACGACGTCAAATCTTTGGGCCAAGCCCATTTAACTCACCCAGCAAATGTCTTACTTCTAAGTCGAAGACAAACTCAAAGTCTTTATCTACATGTAGAAAAACCACACCATTTGTATATAAAAAAAACACAAGGTACTTGATACAGTCCGCTGTAAAAAGGACAATTGAACACTGACCCACATCAATAAGGTGCCAAAAGATGCGCAATTGGGCCAGGCATCTCCAGCTGTTGAAAAATTGCAAATTTCTTTGGTTTCCATGGAGTAAGAGCCGTTGCTGGGCACGTGATCTTGACATCAATGATTATTCATTTGTGGCTACAGCCAAAAGTATTGGTCGGAGAGCAACGCGGTTTGCACCATTCGATTTCTCGTCAAAAAATACGTCGGATTAGCCTCTTACCAGCAGCATTGGAACAGTTTTTCTACTTTTGGATTTTTGCCTGGTCTTTTTGCTAACTGATTTCGGCTACATTAACTATGTACAATCGCGACTGGTCATTACTATATTCAACTTTTCATTATAAGTTATGTGGCCTTCGGTAGCCCAGACGACGTCAAATCTTTGGGCCAAGCCCATTTAACTCACCCAGCAAATGTCTTACTTCTAAGTCGAAGACAAACTCAATGTCTTTATCTACATGTAGAAAAACCACACCATTTGTATATAAAAAAAACACAAGGTACTTGATACAGTCCGCTGTAAAAAGTACAATTGAACACTGACCCACATCAATAAGGTGCCAAAAGATGCGCAATTGGGCCAGGCATCTCCAGCTGTTGAAAAATTGCAAATTTCCTTGGTTTCCATGGAGTAAGAGCCGTTGCTGGGCACGTGATCTTGACATCAATGATTATTCATTTGTGGCTACAGCCAAAAGTATTGGTCGGAGAGCAACGCGGTTTGCACCATTCGATTTCTCGTCAAAAAATACGTCGGATTAGCCTCTTACCAGCAGCATTGGAACAGTTTTTCCCCTTTTGGATTTTTGCCTGGTATTTTTTCTAATTGAAATCGGCTACATTAACTATGTACAATCGCGACTGGTCATTACTATATTCAACTTTTCATTATAAGTTATGTGCCCTTCGGTAGCCCAGACGACGTCAAATCTTTGGGCCAAGCCCATTTAACTCACCCAGCAAATGTCTTACTTCTAAGTCGAAGACAAACTCAATGTCTTTATCTACATGTAGAAAAACCACACCATTTGTATATAAAAAAAACACAAGGTACTTGATACAGTCCGCTGTAAAAAGTACAATTGAACACTGACCCACATCAATAAGGTGCCAAAAGATGCGCAATTGGGCCAGGCATCTCCAGCTGTTGAAAAATTGCAAATTTCCTTGGTTTCCATGGAGTAAGAGCCGTTGCTGGGCACGTGATCTTGACATCAATGATTATTCATTTGTGGCTACAGCCAAAAGTATTGGTCGGAGAGCAACGCGGTTTGCACCATTCGATTTCTCGTCAAAAAATACGTCGGATTAGCCTCTTACCAGCAGCATTGGAACAGTTTTTCTACTTTTGGATTTTTGCCTGGTCTTTTTGCGAATTGAAATCGGCTACATTAACTATGTACAATCGCGACTGGTCATTACTATATTCAACTTTTCATTATAAGTTATGTGCCCTTCGGTAGCCCAGACGACGTCAAATCTTTGGGCCAAGCCCATTTAACTCACCCAGCAGTTGTCTTACTTCTAAGTCGAAGACAAACTCAATGTCTTTATCTACATGTAGAAAAAACCACACCATTTGTATATAAAAAAAACACAAGGTACTTGATACAGTCCGCTGTAAAAAAGGACAATTGAACACTGACCCACATCAATAAGGTGTCAAAAGATGCGCAATTGGGCCAGGCATCTCCAGCTGTTGAAAAATTGCAAATTTCATTGGTTTCCATGGAGTAAGAGCCGTTGCTGGGCACGTGATCTTGACATCAATGATTATTCATTTGTGGCTACAGCCAAAAGTATTGGTCGGAGAGCAACGTGGTTTGCACCATTCGATTTCTCGTCAAAAAATACGTCGGAATAGCCTCTTACCAGCAGAATTGGAACAGTTTTTCCACTTTTGGATTTTTGCCTGGTATTTTTTCTAATTGAAATCGGCTACATTAACTATGTACAATCGCGACTGGTCATTACTATATTCAACTTTTCATTATAAGTTATGTGCCCTTCGGTAGCCCAGACGACGTCAAATCTTTGGGCCAAGCCCATTTAACTCACCCAGCAAATGTCTTACTTCTAAGTCGAAGACAAACTCAATGTCTTTATCTACAAGTAGAAAAACCACACCATTTGTATATAAAAAAAACACAAGGCACTTGATACAGTCCGCTGTAAAAAGTACAATTGAACACTGACCCACATCAATAAGGTGCCAAAAGATGCGCAATTGGGCCAGGCATCTCCAGCTGTTGAAAAATTGCAAATTTCCTTGGTTTCCATGGAGTAAGAGCCGTTGCTGGGCACGTGATCTTGACATCAATGATTATTCATTTGTGGCTACAGCCAAAAGTATTGGTCGGAGAGCAACGCGGTTTGCACCATTCGATTTCTCGTCAAAAAATACGTCGGATTAGCCTCTTACCAGCAGCATTGGAACAGTTTTTCTACTTTTGGATTTTTGCCTGGTCCTTTTTGCTAACTGATTTCGGCTACATTAACTATGTACAATCGCGACTGGTCATTACTATATTCAACTTTTCATTATAAGTTATGTGCCCTTCGGTAGCCCAGACGACGTCAAATCTTTGGGCCAAGCCCATTTAACTCACCCAGCAAATGTCTTACTTCTAAGTCGAAGACAAACTCAATGTCTTTATCTACATGTAGAAAAACCACACCATTTGTATATAAAAAAAACACAAGGTACTTGATACAGTCCGCTGTAAAAAGTACAATTGAACACTGACCCACATCAATAAGGTGCCAAAAGATGCGCAATTGGGCCAGGCATCTCCAGCTGTTGAAAAATTGCAAATTTCCTTGGTTTCCATGGAGTAAGAGCCGTTGCTGGGCACGTGATCTTGACATCAATGATTATTCATTTGTGGCTACAGCCAAAAGTATTGGTCGGAGAGCAACGTGGTTTGCACCATTCGATTTCTCGTCAAAAAATACGTCGGATTAGCCTCTTACCAGCAGAATTGGATCAGTTTTTCCACTTTTGGATTTTTGCCTGGTATTTTTTCTAATTGAAATCGGCTACATTAACTATGTACAATCGCGACTGGTCATTACTATATTCAACTTTTCATTATAAGTTATGTGCCCTTCGGTAGCCCAGACGACGTCAAATCTTTGGGCCAAGCCCATTTAACTCACCCAGCAAATGTCTTACTTCTAAGTCGAAGACAAACTCAATGTCTTTATCTACATGTAGAAAAACCACACCATTTGTATATATAAAAAAAACACAAGGTACTTGATACAGTCCGCTGTAAAAAGTACAATTGAACACTGACCCACATCAATAAGGTGCCAAAAGATGCGCAATTGGGCCAGGCATCTCCAGCTGTTGAAAAATTGCAAATTCCCTTGGTTTCCATGGAGTAAGAAGCCGTTGCTGGGCACGTGATCTTGACATCAATGATTATTCATTTGTGGCTACAGCCAAAAGTATTGGTCGGAGAGCAACGCGGTTTGCACCATTCGATTTCTCGTCAAAAAATACGTCGGATTAGCCTCTTACCAGCAGCATTGGAACAGTTTTTCTACTTTTGGATTTTTTGCCTGGTCTTTTTGCTAACTGATTTCGGCTACATTAACTATGTACAATCGCGACTGGTCATTACTATATTCAACTTTTCATTATAAGTTATGTGCCCTTCGGTAGCCCAGACGACGTCAAATCTTTGGGCCAAGCCCATTTAACTCACCCAGCAAATGTCCTTACTTCTAAGTCGAAGACAAACTCAAAGTCTTTATCTACATGTAGAAAAACCACACCATTTGTATATAAAAAAAACACAAGGTACTTGATACAGTCCGCTGTAAAAAGGACAATTGAACACTGACCCACATCAATAAGGTGCCAAAAGATGCGCAATTGGGCCAGGCATCTCCAGCTGTTGAAAAATTGCAAATTTCCTTGGTTTCCATGGAGTAAGAGCCGTTGCTGGGCACGTGATCTTGACATCAATGATTATTCATTTGTGGCTACAGCCAAAAGTATTGGTCGGAGAGCAACGCGGTTTGCACCATTCGATTTCTCGTCAAAAAATACGTCGGATTAGCCTCTTACCAGCAGCATTGGAACAGTTTTTCTACTTTTGGATTTTTGCCTGGTCTTTTTGCGAATTGAAATCGGCTACATTAACTATGTACAATCGCGACTGGTTATTACTATATTCAACTTTTCATTATAAGTTATGTGCCCTTCGGTAGCCCAGACGACGTCAAATCTTTGGTCCAAGCCCATTTAACTCACCCAGCAGTTGTCTTACTTCTAAGTCGAAGACAATCTCAATGTCTTTTATCTACATGTAGAAAAGCAAACCATTTGTATATAAAAAAAACACAAGGTACTTGATACAGTCCGCTGTAAAAAAGTACAATTGAACACTGACCCACATCAATTAAGGTGCCAAAAGATGCGCAATTGGGCCAGGCATCTCCAGCTGTTGAAAAATTGCAAATTTCCTTGGTTTCCATGGAGTAAGAGCGTTGCTGGGCACGTGATCTTGACATCAATGATTATTCATTTGTGGCTACAGCCAAAAGTATTGGTCGGAGAGCAACGCCGTTTGCACCATTCGATTTCTCGTCAAAAAATACGTCGGATTAGCCTCTTACCAGCAGCATTGGAACAGTTTTTCTACTTTTGGATTTTTGCCTGGTCTTTTTGCTAACTGATTTCGGCTACATTAACTATGTACAATCGCGACTGGTCATTACTATATTCAACTTTTCATTATAAGTTATGTGCCCTTCGGTAGCCCAGACGACGTCAAATCTTTGGGCCAAGCCCATTTAACTCACCCAGCAAATGTCTTACTTCTAAGTCGAAGACAAACTCAATGTCTTTATCTACATGTAGAAAAACCACACCATTTGTATATAAAAAAAACACAAGTACTTGATACAGTCCGCTGTAAAAAAGTACAATTGAACACTGACCCACATCAATAAGGTGCCAAAAGATGCGCAATTGGGCCAGCATCTCCAGCTGTTGAAAAATTGCAAATTCCCTTGGTTTCCATGGAGTAAGAGCCGTTGCTGGGCACGTGATCTTGACATCAATGATTATTCATTTGTGGCTACAGCCAAAAGTATTGGTCGGAGAGCAACGCGGTTTGCACCATTCGATTTCTCGTCAAAAAATACGTCGGATTAGCCTCTTACCAGCAGCATTGGAACAGTTTTTCTACTTTTGGATTTTTGCCTGGTCTTTTTGCTAACTGATTTCGGCTACATTAACTATGTACAATCGCGACTGGTCATTACTATATTCAACTTTTCATTATAAGTTATGTGCCCTTCGGTAGCCCAGACGACGTCAAATCTTTGGCCAAGCCCATTTAACTCACCCAGCAAATGTCTTACTTCTAAGTCGAAGACAAACTCAAAGTCTTTATCTACATGTAGAAAAACCACACCATTTGTATATAAAAAAAACACAAGGTACTTGATACAGTCCGCTGTAAAAAGGACAATTGAACACTGACCCACATCAATAAGGTGCCAAAAGATGCGCAATTGGGCCAGGCATCTCCAGCTGTTGAAAAATTGCAAATTTCCTTGGTTTCCATGGAGTAAGAGCCGTTGCTGGGCACGTGATCTTGACATCAATGATTATTCATTTGTGGCTACAGCCAAAAGTATTGGTCGGAGAGCAACGCGGTTTGCACCATTCGATTTCTCGTCAAAAATACGTCGGATTAGCCTCTTACCAGCAGCATTGGAACAGTTTTTCTACTTTTGGATTTTTGCCTGGTCTTTTTGCGAATTGAAATCGGCTACATTAACTATGTACAATCGCGACTGGTTATTACTATATTCAACTTTTCATTATAAGTTATGTGCCCTTCGGTAGCCCAGACGACGTCAAATCTTTGGCCAAGCCCATTTAACTCACCCAGCAGTTGTCTTACTTCTAAGTCGAAGACAATCTCAATGTCTTTATCTACATGTAGAAAAGCAAACCATTTGTATATAAAAAAAACACAAGGTACTTGATACAGTCCGCTGTAAAAAGTACAATTGAACACTGACCCACATCAATAAGGTGCCAAAAGATGCGCAATTGGGCCAGGCATCTCCAGCTGTTGAAAAATTGCAAATTTCCTTGGTTTCCATGGAGTAAGAGCCGTTGCTGGGCACGTGATCTTGACATCAATGATTATTCATTTGTGGCTACAGCCAAAAGTATTGGTCGGAGAGCAACGCGGTTTGCACCATTCGATTTCTCGTCAAAAAATACGTCGGATTAGCCTCTTACCAGCAGCATTGGAACAGTTTTTCTACTTTTGGATTTTTGCCTGGTCTTTTTGCTAACTGATTTCGGCTACATTAACTATGTACAATCGCGACTGGTCATTACTATATTCAACTTTTCATTATAAGTTATGTGCCCTTCGGTAGCCCAGACGACGTCAAATCTTTGGGCCAAGCCCATTTAACTCACCCAGCAAATGTCTTACTTCTAAGTCGAAGACAAACTCAATGTCTTTATCTACATGTAGAAAAACCACACCATTTGTATATAAAAAAAACACAAGGTACTTGATACAGTCCGCTGTAAAAAGTACAATTGAACACTGACCCACATCAATAAGGTGCCAAAAGATGCGCAATTGGGCCAGGCATCTCCAGCTGTTGAAAAATTGCAAATTTCCTTGGTTTCCATGGAGTAAGAGCCGTTGCTGGGCACGTGATCTTGACATCAATGATTATTCATTTGTGGCTACAGCCAAAATTATTGGTCGGAGAGCAACGTGGTTTGCACCATTCGATTTCTCGTCAAAAAATACGTCGGATTAGCCTCTTACCAGCAGCATTGGAACATTTTTTCCACTTTTGGATTTTTGCCTGGTATTTTGTCTAATTGAAATCGGCTACATTAACTATGTACAATCGCGACTGGTCATTACTATATTCAACTTTTCATTATAAGTTATGTGCCCTTCGGTAGCCCAGACGACGTCAAATCTTTGGGCCAAGCCCATTTAACTCACCCAGCAAATGTCTTACTTCTAAGTCGAAGACAAACTCAAAGTCTTTATCTACATGTAGAAAAACCACACCATTTGTATATAAAAAAAACACAAGGTACTTGATACAGTCCGCTGTAAAAAGTACAATTGAACACTGACCCACATCAATAAGGTGCCAAAAGATGCGCAATTGGGCCAGGCATCTCCAGCTGTTGAAAAATTGCAAATTTCCTTGGTTTCCATGGAGTAAGAGCCGTTGCTGGGCACGTGATCTTGACATCAATGATTATTCATTTGTGGCTACAGCCAAAAGTATTGGTCGGAGAGCAACGCGGTTTGCACCATTCGATTTCTCGTCAAAAAATACGTCGGATTAGCCTCTTACCAGCAGCATTGGAACAGTTTTTCCACTTTTGGATTTTTGCCTGGTATTTTTTCTAATTGAAATCGGCTACATTAACTATGTACAATCGCGACTGGTCATTACTATATTCAACTTTTCATTATAAGTTATGTGGCCTTCGGTAGCCCAGACGACGTCAAATCTTTGGGCCAAGCCCATTTAACTCACCCAGCAAATGTCTTACTTCTAAGTCGAAGACAAACTCAATGTCTTTATCTACATGTAGAAAAACCACACCATTTGTATATAAAAAAAACACAAGGTACTTGAAACAGTCCGCTGTAAAAAGTACAATTGAAGAGTTTGGTTCCAAAACGCGATAAACGCCATTTTCAAGAAATTCACGCTGCCACCACTAACATGTCGGCAATAGTTTAATCTTGTGCCTACCATATATAGTTTTCACCAAAATGCGCTAAATCCATATCCTTTAGGCTTCTAAAAGTTTGGCTTGTTTTCAAAATGCGATATGCGCCACAACACATTTGACCCAGATAGCGATATATCCAGTCAGCCAATCAGATCCTTCCATTCGTCCGAAGGTAATCCAACATGGCTGCGCCCATGCAGACAGCAGCTGATAGGTCTTAGCTTCCACTATTTTGACAGTTTTGAGGGAATAATGAATAATTTTGACGGAACAGATGAGCCTGTCCTATTATCGCCTGTAGGGAAGAAACGAAGACCGTCCAAGGAACATCATGATCGAGAGAAAGTTAAGAAAATTCGACATAGCGGCATGGGTAAAGTACCGGCAATTGCTTGTCAGCATGAGGCTCGTTCGTGTTCATTTTGCCATGCAGATAAGCTCACACCAGATGACATCGCTTTCAACTTTAACACAATTTATGGCAAACAGAACAAGGTTGAACAGGACCAGATGCTGCTTCAACTAATGACCATTGAGAAGGTTAAACGACGGCGCCTACGTGTCGAAAATGAAGATTCCAGGAAGGACCGGTGCCTCTCGGTTCAATACAGGCTGATGACTAAAGATCACCCGAACAGGCTACACGTATGCAAGGCCACATTTTTGAAGGTTTTAGGTAAGTGATATGACAACGCAAATTCTGTATTTTTTATGGCTTTCAACGTTCAAAAGCAGAGTTCAATTCCAGTTGCTGCTGTTTTTTCATTTTTTCTTTGTTTTTTTGTGAAAATGTCGAACAGCAACAACATACTAAAGCTCATAGGTTTACGGTTGACAGTGTGGGTTGTTACGGTCAGGTTAAGGGTGTGGTTTTTCAGCTGTGTTTGATACATGAGGCTCAGGTGTCAAATCTGACTCGGTCAGCGAATTTCCATGGTTTTCTCGCTGTAATTGTTCGTGGCCAAGTGAGTAACGGCACTTCTAGATTTTGTAACGCAGTAATGCCTTCGCTGGAAATCACTGGCCTTTCACCGCTGTGGTGTAAGTCATTGCGTGAACTGGACGTGTGTCACATGTGGAAGTGTTGATAGGACTTGACATAGGCCAGTGGTTCTCTTCGGTACCCCGGCTTCCTTCACCCTTAAGTCTGGCAGGCTGTTATGCCAGTGATAGATTTTTAAGTACGGTTATAAACACCATCCAACCAATCAACCCAAACAGTCAGTTATCATTGCAGCTGAAAGATCAAAGCCAGTAGTTTGGCTTCACGTCAAACCTGTGGTGTGAAAGCATTTCAGTAATTTGCGTTTGATTGTCATAGGTGTAATCAAATCAGATCAAATCAGGACTGCATTAATGAGAAATCATTCCGTCAATTCCTCAGTTTACATTATTACAACACATTTACATAATATACGGTTGACTTACATTGTAGCTTCAGTAAGGGAGGGTGAGAGACAGAGAAGTTGCTCATTTGCTCCATTTTGTGCTTTCTGAAATTTACTCCAAATTTTGTGGGTCAAAAGGGTACATGGCAGTAATAAGACCGATTATGTTCTTCCTTTTTCAGGCGTCAGTAAAGATCGTGTAACCAGAATTGCACGGTATTATGCCGAACACGCTACAAGCCGACCGGAAAACAGAGGTGGTAGACGCAGGGTAGCTGATTATGAGCAGAAAAAACAGGATATCGAGGAGCATGTGAAAACCTTTACATGTCGCGCAAGTCATTATGGGCGTAGAGGGACACCTGGCAGAAAATACTTGCCAAGCGATTTGAGTGTGAAAAAAATGCATGCTTTATTCCAACAACAAAACCATGCAGATGTCAGCTATTCTTTATATTATTCCGTTTTCCGTTACAAATTTAATCTTGGATTTGGGAGCCCTGTCAGTGATGCATGTGCCACATGTGTTAAGTACCGCCTGAAAATGAAAGACCCGAATATGACTGATGAGGAAAAGCAGTTTGAAACTGCCTCATTTATTCTGCATAGGCGACGTGCACGTGTATTTTATGACTTACTGGGACAGGTTATAGATACATCAGTCACAGTTTGCTTTGATATGATGCAGAACCTGGTTCTACCAAAAACACCTATCGGTCAGGCTTACTATTCACGTCAACTTTACATGTATCTATTTGGGATAGTACTGCACCATGGGAAGGAAAGCCGCCAGATCAAAGATGATGTTTATCTCTATACTTGGATGGAGCATGAAAACAAAAAGGACAGTAACATGATCTCATCCGCCCTTGACCACTGTTTTCGTTGGGCCTTGAATGGTAGTATACGACAGGCTAATCTGCTGCGCTTATTCAGTGATTCCTGTTTTGGACAGAATAAAAACATGAACGTTCTATCTATGCTATTTGCTCTGCGAAAGAATGCCTTTCCCAATGTTAACATTGAATACAGTTTTCCTATTAGAGGTCATTCTTTCCTCCCAGCTGATCGCGTGTTTGGTCGGATAGAACAAAATATACGGAAACACCACACAATCCTTATGCCTCAGGACTACTATGGGATCCTTAGAAACTATGGAAATGTCTTTGTGTATGGTAAAGATTGGCAGGCATTTGACTACAAGTCTGCCACACAGGCATTTACAAAATCACAGAAAACGTTTAAAATTAGCGAGGCCCGCATGTTAAAGATTGAGAATGACAAAGTTGGGTTCAAAACTGTTTATAATGGTGAATACTGTTATCACAGTATCCTTAAGCGGGGGAAAAGGTGGGCAGACTTTAAACCCACTCAGTTGCACACCCAAAGCACAGTCAGTGATGCAAAAGCTAGGGACGTGAACAGTTTACTGCTTGAAATTGGAGCAAGTGAAGAAGTATTCGATTTCTACAACAGTGCTCTAACAAACAGAGTTACCGGTAGTGTCGAACACTCTGAAAATAGCAGTGCTGAGGAGTAGGCCTAACCTAGACTGTTAAAATCCTGCGCTGTGCTCAGTGAAACAGTAATTATTGAAGAGTTAGTTTTCCGAAAAGGTGAGTTGATGGTTAAAACGTTTAATTAAACTCTTTTTCTTTTCATTGCGATATTCTAGGTTAGATCCTAACCTTTCTTAAAGTTGAAATTGTGTGTTCCATTTCGGTATGAATTGTGTTTTGTTGTTATTAGCGATCTTGCCTGTGTGTTACGGCCAGAAGTTGTGAATTTGGCAGCAGTTTTCTTTTTGATACCTGTGATTATTGCAAAAACTAGTCAGTTAATGTTTCATCAAGTAAATCACTTTGTTTTGCCAGATGCATGAAGCTACACCACTGGATTAGTGACGTTTTTCAGTTAAACAAATTAAATCAGGATATATAGCATTTTGCGAAAAAAAGATTAAACTTGGATATGTCGCGTTTTGCAAATAAAATAATTAATTTCATCAAACGAAAGTAGTAATTAGTTCTGGATTTAATTATTTGTGCTGATTGTCTTTGAGTAGTTTGTCACTAAAGGTTCAGCCAATATAATAGATCAATTACAGTCATCAATCACTCTAGGTAAAAAATGTGCTTTTTAACCAAACATTGGAAATGGATTTATCGCGTTTTGGAACCAACTCTTCAATTGAACACTGACCCACATCAATAAGGTGCCAAAAGATGCGCAATTGGGCCAGGCATCTCAGCTGTTGAAAAATTGCAAATTTCCTTGGTTTCCATGGAGTAAGAGCCGTTGCTGGGCACGTGATCTTGACATCAATGATTATTCATTTGTGGCTACAGCCAAAAGTATTGGTCGGAGAGCAACGCGGTTTACACCATTCGATTCTCGTCAAAAAATACGTCGGATTAGCCTCTTACCAGCAGCATTGGAGCAGTTTTTCCACTATTGGATTTTTGCCAGGTCTTTTTTTCTAATTGAAATCGGCTACATTAACTATATACAATCGCGACTGGTCATTACTATATTCAACTTTTCATTATAAGTTATGTGGCCTTCGGTAGCCCAGACGACGTCAAATCTTTGGGCCAAGCCCATTTAACTCACCCAGCAAATGTCTTACTTCTAAGTCGAAGACAAACTCAATGTCTTTATCTACATGTAGAAAAACCACACCATTTGTATATAAAAAAAACACAAGGTACTTGATACAGTCCGCTGTAAAAAGTACAATTGAACACTGACCCACATCAATAAGGTGCCAAAAGATGCGCAATTGGGCCAGGCATCTCCAGCTGTTGAAAAATTGCAAATTCCTTGGTTTCCATGGAGTAAGAGCCGTTGCTGGGCACGTGATCTTGACATCAATGATTATTCATTTGTGGCTACAGCCAAAAGTATTGGTCGGAGAGCAACGCGTTTGCACCATTCGATTCTCGTCAAAAAATACGTCGGATTAGCCTCTTACCAGCAGCATTGAACAGTTTTTCTACTTTTGGATTTTTGCCTGGTCTTTTTGCGAATTGAAATCGGCTACATTAACTATATACAATCGCGACTGGTCATTACTATATTCAACTTTTCATTATAAGTTATGTGGCCTTCGGTAGCCCAGACGACGTCAAATCTTTGGGCCAAGCCCATTTAACTCACCCAGCAAATGTCTTACTTCTAAGTCGAAGACAAACTCAATGTCTTTATCTACATGTAGAAAAACCACACCATTTGTATATAAAAAAAACACAAGGTACTTGATACAGTCCGCTGTAAAAAGTACAATTGAACACTGACCCACATCAATAAGGTGCCAAAAGATGCGCAATTGGGCCAGGCATCTCCAGCTGTTGAAAAAATTGCAAATTTCCTTGGTTTCCATGGAGTAAGAGCCGTTGCTGGGCACGTGATCTTGACATCAATGATTATTCATTTGTGGCTACAGCCAAAAGTATTGGTCGGAGAGCAACGCGGTTTGCACCATTCGATTTCTCGTCAAAAAATACGTCGGATTAGCCTCTTACCAGCAGCATTGGAACAGTTTTTCCCCTTTTGGATTTTTGCCTGGTATTTTTTCTAATTGAAATCGGCTACATTAACTATGTACAATCGCGACTGGTCATTACTATATTCAACTTTTCATTATAAGTTATGTGCCCTTCGGTAGCCCAGACGACGTCAAATCTTTGGGCCAAGCCCATTTAACTCACCCAGCAAATGTCTTACTTCTAAGTCGAAGACAAAACTCAATGTCTTTATCTACATGTAGAAAAACCACACCATTTGTATATAAAAAAAACACAAGGTACTTGATACAGTCCGCTGTAAAAAGTACAATTGAACACTGACCCACATCAATAAGGTGCCAAAAGATGCGCAATTGGGCCAGGCATCTCCAGCTGTTGAAAAATTGCAAATTTCCTTGGTTTCCATGGAGTAAGAGCCGTTGCTGGGCACGTGATCTTGACATCAATGATTATTCATTTGTGGCTACAGCCAAAAGTATTGGTCGGAGAGCAACGCGGTTTGCACCATTCGATTTCTCGTCAAAAAATACGTCGGATTAGCCTCTTACCAGCAGCATTGGAGCAGTTTTTCCACTTTTGGATTTTGCCAGGTCTTTTTTTCTAATTGAAATCGGCTACATTAACTATATACAATCGGCGACTGGTCATTACTATATTCAACTTTTCATTATAAGTTATGTGGCCTTCGGTAGCCCAGACGACGTCAAATCTTTGGGCCAAGCCCATTTAACTCACCCAGCAAATGTCTTACTTCTAAGTCGAAGACAAACTCAATGTCTTTATCTACATGTAGAAAAACCACACCATTTGTATATAAAAAAAACACAAGGTACTTGATACAGTCCGCTGTAAAAAGTACAATTGAACACTGACCCACATCAATAAGGTGCCAAAAGATGCGCAATTGGGCCAGGCATCTCCAGCTGTTGAAAAATTGCAAATTTCCTTGGTTTCCATGGAGTAAGAGCCGTTGCTGGGCACGTGATCTTGACATCAATGATTATTCATTTGTGGCTACAGCCAAAAGTATTGGTCGGAGAGCAACGCGGTTTGCACCATTCGATTTCTCGTCAAAAAATACGTCGGATTAGCCTCTTACCAGCAGCATTGGAACAGTTTTTCTACTTTTGGATTTTTGCCTGGTCTTTTTGCTAATTGAAATCGGCTACATTAACTATGTACAATCGCGACTGGTCATTACTATATTCAACTTTTCATTATAAGTTATGTGCCCTTCGGTAGCCCAGACGACGTCAAATCTTTGGGCCAAGCCCATTTAACTCACCCAGCAGTTGTCTTACTTCTAAGTCGAAGACAAACTCAATGTCTTTATCTACATGTAGAAAAACCACACCATTTGTATATAAAAAAAACACAAGGTACTTGATACAGTCCGCTGTAAAAAGTACAATTGAACACTGACCCACATCAATAAGGTGCCAAAATATGCGCAATTGGGCCAGGCATCTCCAGCTGTTGAAAAATTGCAAATTTCATTGGTTTCCATGGAGTAAGAGCCGTTGCTGGGCACGTGATCTTGACATCAATGATTATTCATTTGTGGCTACAGCCAAAAGTATTGGTCGGAGAGCAACGTGGTTTGCACCATTCGATTTCTCGTCAAAAAATACGTCGGAATAGCCTCTTACCAGCAGAATTGGAACAGTTTTTCCACTTTTGGATTTTTGCCTGGTATTTTTTCTAATTGAAATCGGCTACATTAACTATGTACAATCGCGACTGGTCATTACTATATTCAACTTTTCATTATAAGTTATGTGGCCTTCGGTAGCCCAGACGACGTCAAATCTTTGGGCCAAGCCCATTTAACTCACCCAGCAAATGTCTTACTTCTAAGTCGAAGACAAACTCAATGTCTTTATCTACATGTAGAAAAACCACACCATTTGTATATAAAAAAAACACAAGGTACTTGATACAGTCCGCTGTAAAAAGTACAATTGAACACTGACCCACATCAATAAGGTGCCAAAAGATGCGCAATTGGGCCAGGCATCTCCAGCTGTTGAAAAATTGCAAAATTCCCTTGGTTTCCATGGAGTAAGAGCCGTTGCTGGGCACGTGATCTTGACATCAATGATTATTCATTTGTGGCTACAGCCAAAAGTATTGGTCGGAGAGCAACGCGGTTTGCACCATTCGATTTCTCGTCAAAAAATACGTCGGATTAGCCTCTTACCAGCAGCATTGGAACAGTTTTTCTACTTTTGGATTTTTGCCTGGTCTTTTTGCGAATTGAAATCGGCTACATTAACTATGTACAATCGCGACTGGTCATTACTATATTCAACTTTTCATTATAAGTTATGTGCCCTTCGGTAGCCCAGACGACGTCAAATCTTTGGGCCAAGCCCATTTAACTCACCCAGCAGTTGTCTTACTTCTAAGTCGAAGACAAACTCAATGTCTTTATCTACATGTAGAAAAACCACACCATTTGTATATAAAAAAAACACAAGGTACTTGATACAGTCCGCTGTAAAAAGTACAATTGAACACTGACCCACATCAATAAGGTGCCAAAAGATGCGCAATTGGGCCAGGCATCTCCAGCTGTTGAAAAATTGCAAATTTCCTTGGTTTCCATGGAGTAAGAGCCGTTGCTGGGCACGTGATCTTGACATCAATGATTATTCATTTGTGGCTACAGCCAAAAGTATTGGTCGGAGAGCAACGTGGTTTGCACCATTCGATTTCTCGTCAAAAAATACGTCGGATTAGCCTCTTACCAGCAGAATTGGATCAGTTTTTCCACTTTTGGATTTTTGCCTGGTATTTTTTCTAATTGAAATCGGCTACATTAACTATGTACAATCGCGACTGGTCATTACTATATTCAACTTTTCATTATAAGTTATGTGCCCTTCGGTAGCCCAGACGACGTCAAATCTTTGGGCCAAGCCCATTTAACTCACCCAGCAAATGTCTTACTTCTAAGTCGAAGACAAACTCAATGTCTTTATCTACATGTAGAAAAACCACACCATTTGTATATAAAAAAAACACAAGGTACTTGATACAGTCCGCTGTAAAAAGTACAATTGAACACTGACCCACATCAATAAGGTGCCAAAAGATGCGCAATTGGGCCAGGCATCTCCAGCTGTTGAAAAATTGCAAATTCCCTTGGTTTCCATGGAGTAAGAGCCGTTGCTGGGCACATGATCTTGACATCAATGATTATTCATTTGTGGCTACAGCCAAAAGTATTGGTCGGAGAGCAACGCGGTTTGCACCATTCGATTTCTCGTCAAAAAATACGTCGGATTAGCCTCTTACCAGCAGCATTGGAACAGTTTTTCTTCTTTTGGATTTTTGCCTGGTCTTTATGCGAATTGAAATCGGCTACATTAACTATGTACAATCGCGACTGGTCATTACTATATTCAACTTTTCATTATAAGTTATGTGCCCTTCGGTAGCCCAGACGACGTCAAATCTTTGGGCCAAGCCCATTTAACTCACCCAGCAGTTGTCTTACTTCTAAGTCGAAGACAAACTCAATGTCTTTATCTACATGTAGAAAAACCACACCATTTGTATATAAAAAAAACACAAGGTACTTGATACAGTCCGCTGTAAAAAGTACAATTGAACACTGACCCACATCAATAAGGTGCCAAAAGATGCGCAATTGGGCCAGGCATCTCCAGCTGTTGAAAAATTGCAAATTTCCTTGGTTTCCATGGAGTAAGAGCCGTTGCTGGGCACGTGATCTTGACATCAATGATTATTCATTTGTGGCTACAGCCAAAAGTATTGGTCGGAGAGCAACGTGGTTTGCACCATTCGATTTCTCGTCAAAAAATACGTCGGATTAGCCTCTTACCAGCAGAATTGGAACAGTTTTTCCACTTTTGGATTTTTGCCTGGTATTTTTTCTAATTGAAATCGGCTACATTAACTATGTACAATCGCGACTGGTCATTACTATATTCAACTTTTCATTATAAGTTATGTGCCCTTCGGTAGCCCAGACGACGTCAAATCTTTGGGCCAAGCCCATTTAACTCACCCAGCAAATGTCTTACTTCTAAGTCGAAGACAAACTCAATGTCTTTATCTACATGTAGAAAAACCACACCATTTGTATATAAAAAAAACACAAGGTACTTGATACAGTCCGCTATAAAAAGTACAATTGAACACTGACCCACATCAATAAGGTGCCAAAAGATGCGCAATTGGGCCAGGCATCTCCAGCTGTTGAAAAATTGCAAATTTCCTTGGTTTCCATGGAGTAAGAGCCGTTGCTGGGCACGTGATCTTGACATCAATGATTATTCATTTGTGGCTACAGCCAAAAGTATTGGTCGGAGAGCAACGTGGTTTGCACCATTCAATTTCTCGTCAAAAAATACGTCGGATTAGCCTCTTACCAGCAGCATTGGAACAGTTTTTCCACTTTTGGATTTTTGCCTGATCTTTTTTTCTAATTGAAATCGGCTACATTAACTATGTACAATCGCGACTGGTCATTACTATATTCAACTTTTCATTATAAGTTATGTGCCCTTCGGTAGCCCAGACGACGTCAAATCTTTGGGCCAAGCCCATTTAACTCACCCAGCAAATGTCTTACTTCTAAGTCGAAGACAAACTCAATGTCTTTATCTACATGTAGAAAAACCACACCATTTGTATATAAAAAAAACACAAGGTACTTGATACAGTCCGCTGTAAAAAGTACAATTGAACACTGACCCACATCAATAAGGTGCCAAAAGATGCGCATTTGGGCCAGGCATCTCCAGCTGTTGAAAAATTGCAAATTTCCTTGGTTTCCATGGAGTAAGAGCCGTTGCTGGGCACGTGATCTTGACATCAATGATTATTCATTTGTGGCTACAGCCAAAAGTATTGGTCGGAGAGCAACGCGGTTTGCACCATTCGATTTCTCGTCAAAAAATACGTCGGATTAGCCTCTTACCAGCAGCATTGGAACAGTTTTTCCACTTTTGGATTTTTGCCTGGTATTTTTTCTAATTGAAATCGGCTACATTAACTATGTACAATCGCGACTGGTCATTACTATATTCAACTTTTCATTATAAGTTATGTGGCCTTCGGTAGCCCAGACGACGTCAAATCTTTGGGCCAAGCCCATTTAACTCACCCAGCAAATGTCTTACTTCTAAGTCGAAGACAAACTCAAAGTCCTTATCTACATGTAGAAAAACCACACCATTTGTATATAAAAAAACACAAGGTACTTGATACAGTCCGCTGTAAAAAGTACAATTGAACACTGACCCACATCAATAAGGTGCCAAAAGATGCGCAATTGGGCCAGGCATCTCCAGCTGTTGAAAAATTGCAAATTTCCTTGGTTTCCATGGAGTAAGAGCCGTTGCTGGGCACGTGATCTTGACATCAATGATTATTCATTTGTGGCTACAGCCAAAAGTATTGGTCGGAGAGCAACGTGGTTTGCACCATTCGATTTCTCGTCAAAAAATACGTCGGATTAGCCTCTTACCAGCAGCATTGGAACATTTTTTCCACTTTTGGATTTTTGCCTGGTCTTTTTGCGAATTGAAATCGGCTACATTAACTATGTACAATCGCGACTGGTCATTACTATATTCAACTTTTCATTATAAGTTATGTGCCCTTCGGTAGCCCAGACGACGTCAAATCTTTGGGCCAAGCCCATTTAACTCACCCAGCAGTTGTCTTACTTCTAAGTCGAAGACAAACTCAATGTCTTTATCTACATGTAGAAAAACCACACCATTTGTATATAAAAAAAACACAAGGTACTTGATACAGTCCGCTGTAAAAAGTACAATTGAACACTGACCCACATCAATAAGGTGCCAAAAGATGCGCAATTGGGCCAGGCATCTCCAGCTGTTGAAAAATTGCAAATTTCCTTGGTTTCCATGGAGTAAGAGCCGTTGCTGGGCACGTGATCTTGACATCAATGATTATTCATTTGTGGCTACAGCCAAAAGTATTGGTCGGAGAGCAACGTGGTTTGCACCATTCGATTTCTCGTCAAAAAATACGTCGGATTAGCCTCTTACCAGCAGAATTGGAACAGTTTTTCCACTTTTGGATTTTTGCCTGGTATTTTTTCTAATTGAAATCGGCTACATTAACTATGTACAATCGCGACTGGTCATTACTATATTCAACTTTTCATTATAAGTTATGTGCCCTTCGGTAGCCCAGACGACGTCAAATCTTTGGGCCAAGCCCATTTAACTCACCCAGCAAATGTCTTACTTCTAAGTCGAAGACAAACTCAATGTCTTTATCTACATGTAGAAAAACCACACCATTTGTATATAAAAAAAACACAAGGTACTTGATACAGTCCGCTATAAAAAGTACAATTGAACACTGACCCACATCAATAAGGTGCCAAAAGATGCGCAATTGGGCCAGGCATCTCCAGCTGTTGAAAAATTGCAAATTTCCTTGGTTTCCATGGAGTAAGAGCCGTTGCTGGGCACGTGATCTTGACATCAATGATTATTCATTTGTGGCTACAGCCAAAAGTATTGGTCGGAGAGCAACGTGGTTTGCACCATTCAATTTCTCGTCAAAAAATACGTCGGATTAGCCTCTTACCAGCAGCATTGGAACAGTTTTTCCACTTTTGGATTTTTGCCTGGTCTTTTTTTCTAATTGAAATCGGCTACATTAACTATGTACAATCGCGACTGGTCATTACTATATTCAACTTTTCATTATAAGTTATGTGCCCTTCGGTAGCCCAGACGACGTCAAATCTTTGGGCCAAGCCCATTTAACTCACCCAGCAAATGTCTTACTTCTAAGTCGAAGACAAACTCAATGTCTTTATCTACATGTAGAAAAACCACACCATTTGTATATAAAAAAAACACAAGGTACTTGATACAGTCCGCTGTAAAAAGTACAATTGAACACTGACCCACATCAATAAGGTGCCAAAAGATGCGCATTTGGGCCAGGCATCTCCAGCTGTTGAAAAATTGCAAATTTCCTTGGTTTCCATGGAGTAAGAGCCGTTGCTGGGCACGTGATCTTGACATCAATGATTATTCATTTGTGGCTACAGCCAAAAGTATTGGTCGGAGAGCAACGCGGTTTGCACCATTCGATTTCTCGTCAAAAAATACGTCGGATTAGCCTCTTACCAGCAGCATTGGAACAGTTTTTCCACTTTTGGATTTTTGCCTGGTATTTTTTCTAATTGAAATCGGCTACATTAACTATGTACAATCGCGACTGGTCATTACTATATTCAACTTTTCATTATAAGTTATGTGCCCTTCGGTAGCCCAGACGACGTCAAATCTTTGGGCCAAGCCCATTTAACTCACCCAGCAAATGTCTTACTTCTAAGTCGAAGACAAACTCAAAGTCTTTATCTACATGTAGAAAAACCACACCATTTGTATATAAAAAAAACACAAGGTACTTGATACAGTCCGCTGTAAAAAGTACAATTGAACACTGACCCACATCAATAAGGTGCCAAAAGATGCGCAATTGGGCCAGGCATCTCCAGCTGTTGAAAAATTGCAAATTTCCTTGGTTTCCATGGAGTAAGAGCCGTTGCTGGGCACGTGATCTTGACATCAATGATTATTCATTTGTGGCTACAGCCAAAAGTATTGGTCGGAGAGCAACGTGGTTTGCACCATTCGATTTCTCGTCAAAAAATACGTCGGATTAGCCTCTTACCAGCAGCATTGGAACAGTTTTTCTACTTTTGGATTTTTGCCTGGTCTTTTTGCTAACTGATTTCGGCAACATTAACTATGTACAATCGCGACTGGTCATTACTATATTCAACTTTTCATTATAAGTTATGTGCCCTTCGGTAGCCCAGACGACGTCAAATCTTTGGGCCAAGCCCATTTAACTCACCCAGCAAATGTCTTACTTCTAAGTCGAAGACAAACTCAATGTCTTTATCTACATGTAGAAAAACCACACCATTTGTATATAAAAAAAACACAAGGTAATTGATACAGTCCGCTGTAAAAAGTACAATTGAACACTGACCCACATCAATAAGGTGCCAAAAGATGCGCAATTGGGTCAGGCATCTCCAGCTGTTGAAAAATTGCAAATTTCCTTGGTTTCCATGGAGTAAGAGCCGTTGCTGGGCACGTGATCTTGACATCAATGATTATTCATTTGTGGCTACAGCCAAAAGTATTGGTCGGAGAGCAACGTGGTTTGCACCATTCGATTTCTCGTCAAAAAATACGTCGGATTAGCCTCTTACCAGCAGCATTGGAACAGTTTTTCCACTTTTGGATTTTTGCCTGGTATTTTGTCTAATTGAAATCGGCTACATTAACTATGTACAATCGCGACTGGTCATTACTATATTCAACTTTTCATTATAAGTTATGTGCCCTTCGGTAGCCCAGACGACGTCAAATCTTTGGGCAAAGCCCATTTAACTCACCCAGCAAATGTCTTACTTCTAAGTCGAAGGACAAACTCAATGTCTTTATCTACATGTAGAAAAAAC